>NC_041390.1:172890525-172961314 GCF_002162155.2 Triticum dicoccoides | reverse complement strand
GAGCGGGCCGCGCGGCGGCGCTGCAGGCCCGGTTCGGCCCGGAGGCGGGCCGGATCTGGGCCCCGACAGGCTGCGACGGCGGGGGAGAGAGAGAGGGTGACGTGTCGCCTCCTGGTTGGACACGGACGGCGGCGCAGACATGTTTGGAGGTGGGAAGTTTTGTCCGGCGGCGCGAGGAGGAAGATGCTAGGGTTTGCACCGCGAATTTTCGGAGGGAGACACATATATATAGGTATGAGGAGGTAGGATTGTCCAAATGGAGTGCGGTTTTCGGCCACGCGATCGTGATCGAATGACCGAGAGGATGGAGGGGGTTTGGAAGGGTTATTGGGCCACTTTAGAGGGGTGTTGGGCTGCAACACACACGAGGCCTTTACGATTCCCCGGTTAATCGTTGGAGTATCAAACGGACTCCAAATGGCACGAAACTTGACAGGCGGTCTACCGGTGGTGTACCAAGGCCGCTTGGCAAATCTCGGTCCATTTCGAGAAAGTTTAACACCCGCTCACGAAGAGGCAAAAGGGGGTGCCGGGGGACATAGGAGTGTCGGATTGCAAAACGGACAACGGGGAAAATGCTCGGATGCATGAGACGAACACATATGCAAATGCGATGCACATGATGACATGATATGAAATGCATGACATGGACAAAATGCAAAACAAAGACAAGAACCCAACCATGAATCTCATAACTTAGAGCCGAAAATGGCAAGAGTTGGAGTACAAATATGGCAAGTTACATCTGGGGCGTTACAACACTCCACCAGTATGAGAGGATCTTGTCCCGAGATCTAGGATGGCACCGGAGGGAAAAAGAAGAGGAAGACAAGAGGTAAAACTAAGTTTCTTCTTTGACAAACGAGTGAAACCAAAGAAGCTTGAAAGGTTAAACCATTTCGAGAAAAGAATACAACAGAGATGGACGAAGTTGAAAACACCCCGTTAGAAAAAGAGGAACAAGGAAGAACAAATTCGGGCAGCACTCCGGTTGAAAAGTGATACGAAACTTGATAAGATGAAAAGAACTTGAGCAGAGGGCACAACACTCCAGTTAAAAGGATAAGCACAAAAAGAACACGATCCTCACAACTCGAGGTGATGAGAGAAGAGAGCAACAACACAATGCCTCCGGAAGAAGAAATAATGGAATGAAATGGACGGAGGGAAAACAAGCTCTTGAGAGAGCATGCTTACAACAAATGCTAGAATAGAGTTGTTGGATTATCAACAATGAAAAGGATAAGCTTGTTGTGGGCTTATAGAAGACATCTCAAAATTATGAGGTGAAATTCTGCCACTAACGGAAGACAAAAGATTGGATTGATATCACCTAGAATACGAGAAGCTTATATCACTGGGAGGATAAATGAAGAACTTGGGTCATTTATAATCACCATAAATAGCAACAATCCTTAGGGAAAGATTTAGGTGAAATATAACCCAAGACAACTCCAATGAAGAGGTTGATGGGTTGCAAAGCATCTCCTGAACAAAGAGAAAATGATGGGTTTAAAATATCTCATTCTTGTGAATGAAGAATGATATATTACCACCTCAAAAAATAAGGGATAAACAATTACACTCCGGATTGCAAGATAAAGAATGCTTGAGCTCCTCTGAAAAGAATCTTGATGAACACTTCGAGAAGGAATTACATCCTTTATGAACCATCATGTAGAACCTCCATGAAGAACTCCGGTAATAAAAGAATGATCAAATGAAATGAAGGATGAAAAGAATAAGGTTGAAGCCTTGCAATGATTAGATGGATCTTCGTGATGATGAGATCTTGGAACTCCGAGAAAAGTCTGAAGCACTTGAACCGAGAATTTACTCATCATGAACAAACTCCGGAAGAATGAATCCATCATTTGGATGAAGCAAGAATAAGAATTATGTTATGTGTATCCTTCACCAATTTAAATTGATGACGAGCAACGGATTTGGCATAATACTTATTATCGTAGAAAAGATTCAGGAGAGATATAGCGTAATCTTAAGAAGGTCTTCAACGAACCACCGGTAGGATTGAAACAATGAATGCATTGATATGATAATGAAGGAAGAGAAATCTTGAACGAACCACCGTAAGAATTGAAAATGAAAGTAGCAAAAGCGCAATACACCGGGAAGAATTGGAAAACGAAAGATGATACTTGAGAGAATTTATATGCAAGTGAACGAAGAGATCTCGAGCTGATTAGAGAATACTTGAATGATGCACCTGTAAGATTTGGAGAACGATAGCTACACGCTAAGAATGAATAAATATGAGATGATGGGCTCCGGAGATTCAAACTAAAAAGACCCCTGAATTGTTCCGGATGGGTGAAAAGAATTCTCACAATCGAAAACAATTATGAGAGGATGGCATAAGGCTAGCACCATGAATCTTGAAGAGAATGGAGCAAGATATGGAGGAAAACTCTTCTTCGGTCTTCAAATGTTGAGAATGACGACGAGAAACACCACCATGAATTGTTGAGATACTCCGGGATGACAAATTTAAAGGTTGAGCCAACGGTGATAAGAATTTGACAGATCTTGGAGAAAGGCATTTGATTGATTATAACTCATTCTTACGTCAAACTTTGAAAAGAATTTAGGATAGCTCCAGGAAAATTAGAAGAGTCAGGTAAGATCCTCGGAAAAGACATGTGGGTTAGGGCCCACTCAAAAGATACACCATCAAACGATTACTTGAAATGGAGATTGCACTGGTTGATTTAAAATGGCTTGAATGAGATAATATCCTCAAAAAAACTTGAGCGAATAGAGAATGGAAACTTGAATCTTCTCAGATATCTTCAGCACTCCGGAACAATTGAATAGCGAGAAATGAATGATTAATAGGTGCACTGGCATGAGAAAACATTTGAAATGAGGAAAGGATATGATCGACAAAGCTTGACTTGAATCCACCGGAGAAGAAAACGAGTGAAAAGTGACGAACCTGAGGCTTCCTTAGAATCTTCATGAGAATCACCAGATAAGAACATTGACGGAAAAGAATGGAGAGAATTCACATGAATAAAATGGATACTTGATTCAGAAATCCGAGTCCTTTAAGAAAAAGGGTGGGAGGTCGCGAAAACAAAAGCAACTTGGGCATATGGAAAGGATACCGTTGAGAAAGCTGAGATTGGATCTTGCAAATGGGAAAAATGATAGGATCAACTTGAAGAGGATCGCACCGGTTGGAAATAGAATTGAGATGACAATCTCGATAAATAAGAAGGGTTAATATTCACATAGGAATATTAAAACACCGCTTAGGAAAGGTATGGAATCAACACTTGACTTCGAAGCAACTCGATTACCACAACTCAAAACAAAACAAAGGATTGGCTTGCAAAATAAGCCGGAACAAACATATGATAGATCCCATATCGTATCATGTGTCCGTTGGAAAGATATCCTACATGATACTTGGATTCCCACTTATAAACCCCCGAAACTTTCTGGTTATGCAATCGGGTGTTGGGGATACAGGGGAAGCATAATATCTCACCCAAACTAACAATACCTACATCCAGCTGTATCCATCCTTCAACACATAACCAAGAAACCTTCGGAAATCATTTACCTCAATCTTCGAAAAGCATCTGTTATATGAGTTATGGCAATACTTGTAACGCCCTCGATGCGGCTATAGCTCCCACGTGTCGAGGCACGACTTAGAGACATAACCGCATTGAAAGCAATGTCGCAAGTTAGGCAATCATCACAACATCCCATGTAATATATAAAATAGAAGGGGAGATACATAGTTGGCTTACACTCGCCACGTCACATCAGAGTACATAAATAACATCCATCATACAAACACTCATGGCCCGGCTACGGCCCCAGAATAGAAAAGAACCCAACATGCGACAACGCCCAAATCAAACCCCAACTAGGCACCACTACTGATCATCAGGAAAAGACACATAATATCGCTGAGAGTCCTCGTCGAACTCCCACTTGAGCTCGTACTCGTCACCTGGAGCGGAATCCCCTGGACCTGCATCTGGAGTTATAGTATCTGTGAGTCACAGGGACTCAGCAATCTCGCACCCTCGCGATCAAGACTATTTAAGCTTATAGGAATGGGTAAGGCAAATATAAGTGGAGCTGCAGCAAGCGACTAGCATATATGGTGGCTAACTTATATGCAAAAGAGAGCGAGAAGAGGAGGCAAAGCGCGAGCGAGAATCTAGAAGAACAACCTGCGCAAGCATAACTCCAACACCGTGTCCACTTCCCGAACTCCGCCGAGAAGAGGCTATCACGGTAACACACTCAGTTGATTCATTTTAATTAATTAAGGTTCAAGTTGTCTACAACCGGACATTAACAAATTCCCATCTGCCCATAACCGCGGGCACGACTTTCGAAAGTTCAATCCCTGCAGGGGAGTCCCAACTTAGCCCATGACAAGCTCTCACGGTCAACGAAGGAATAGACCTCCTCCCAAGACATTCCGATCAGACTCGGTATCTCGGTAACTCAAGACACTTCCACATGTTAAAACAAGACCAGCAACACCGCCCGAATGTGCCGACAAATCCTGATAGGAGCTACACATATCTCTTTCTCAGGGCACACTCAGATGAGACTAGCTACGAGTAAAACCAACCCTCAAGTTTCCCCGAGGTGGCCCCGCAGGCAGCTTAGTTCGGACCAACACTCAGAGGGAGCACTGGCCCGTGGGGGGCTAAAATAAGATGACCCTTGAGTCTGCAGAACCCAAGGGAAAGAAAAGGCTAGGTGGAAAATGGTAAAACCAAGGTTGGGCATTGCTGGAAAAGCTTTAATCAAGGCGAAATATCAAGGGGTTCCCATTATAACCCAACCGCGTAAGGAACGCAAAAATCCGGGAACATAACACCGATATGACGGAAACTAGGGCGGCAAGAGTGGAACAAAACACTAGGCGAGAGGCCGAGCCTTCCACCCTTTACCAAGTATATAGATACTTTAAGATAACATGGCAATATAATGATATCCCAACAAGTAAATAAAAGATGTTCCAACAAGGAACGGCCTCCAATCTTCACCTGCAACTAGCAACGCTATAAGAGGGGCTGATCAAAGCGGTAACATAGCCAATCAACAGTTTGCTAGGACAATGGTGGGTTAGAGGTTTGACATGGCAATTGGGAGGCTGACAAGCAAAAGGTAGGCATTGTAGCATTGGCATAGCAAGAGCGAGCAAACTAGCATAGCAAAGATAGTAGTGATTTCGAGGGTATGATCATCTTGCCTGCATAGTTGTCAGAGTTGACTGGATCCTCACAAGCAAACTCAACGGGCTTCTCGGTAGCGAACTCGTCTCCCGGCTCTACCCAGCAAGACAAACAAGCAACAAGGATAGAATCAACCACGTGCAAGACCAAGCAATATGATGAAATGAAGATATGCTATGCGGGATGCGATGCGGGATGCAAAATGCAAGATATGACAGGAAATGCATGAACCTGGCCTCAACATGGAATTCCAAGGGCGCCACTGGAAAGATGAGATGAAATCGCTTGAAAACGATATAAAGAACGCCGGAATCGGAGTTACGGTTTGGAAATGGCAAGCGTTTCAGAATTGACACCGGTCTGCGATTTACAGCAAGTAGGCATCTAAATGCCATGAGATGAACATGCTACAGCACCCAAACATGACAACAAAATACATGGCAGATATGCACACAAGATGCTTAACAAAAGACTAGCACTGAGCCACGGCCAATTCATCCATTATGAGGTTCAAACAAGCATGGCAAAAACGCAAATGCAAAACAGATTCCAGACTTAATGAAATTAACACTTGTCTGAAATTTCAGATCACAAGCAAAACAACATGATACATGACCTGATTAAGACAAGTAAGAACATGGCATGGAGCTACTCAAAAAGCTTAACAAAAGACCCAAAGTGACCTGGGGCCAAAAGGGTTCAAAAAATATACTAACAAGCCCACGAACATAGCAAAAACACAATCAGTTTTCAGACTTAGTGAAAACTGAGACATGCTGAAATATAACTCACGAAGGCATGTAAACGAGCTTGATGCACTCACCACGGTGCAAGTCATGGCAAGGCAGGCATACATCCATTAAGAAGGCACAAAATGCTGGCTAGTCATGGCAAGAACAAAGACATAGCATGCACGGATCAACTAGAACAACGCCGGCAAAATCGCAAACGAGTTGACGATCTGTCCAGATTCACAACGAAGCAAAAGTAGGGCTCGATTGACTCAAGCTAGGGTTCTCCATAATTGCAACAAAAGACATGGATGGATAGAGAATAACATGAATAACAAAAGTCCTTTACTGATCATCCTCAAAAGAGGCACGGATCACTAGGAAACAAGCTGAACATATGGCATCATGAACTAAAATATCCCAGACTTAGTGAAAACAACTAAGTCTCTGAAAACAGATTTACCGGGTGCCTCACTTTGCAAGCTTGCACAAGTCACCACACACATCCTAAAAATGCATGGGTTGCACCTCTGGAAAGAAGACAAAATCCTTAACAAAACACATGTAAGACTCACAGGCATAGCATGCACACAATAATCATGGCAAAAATGACAAAAGTCTATGATGAACTAGCAGATCTGACAAATAACTCACGAAGCCTCCTTCTAACAGCATTTTGGGCATCAAGATGAACTCAAATTAAAATGATGCAATGGAATGAAATGATGTACTCGTCGAGACGAACATTTTGATATATCATATGCCCAAATCGGAGCTACGGATGCGGAGATACGGATGGTCAAAGTAGGCATAAAAAATCAGGGTTCGGGGGAGAGAAATCAACCGGATCTAGATCTGGAATCACTGTTCACGGGCACTGTTCATCCGGCGCGCGTGACGAGTATGGCCGGGAGGAGTTCGCCGGAGCTCGGATCTGAGGCGGCCGGAGTTGAGGAGGCGGTCGCCGGGGCCGGATCCGGTGACCTGGGGCGGCGCACGGCGGCGGAGGACGTCGGGCGGGGCGGCGGCGAGGTGAGTAGCGGCTCGGGCGGCGGAGCAGCGCCGGACTTGCGGCGGCCGGGGCAGTCGCCGGATGGGCGAGGTTGATGGCGGCGCGGTCACCGGACCGCGGGAAGAAGGCGGCGCGGCGACCTCGGGCGCGGGGCAGCGAGTGGCCCGCTGAGGCGGCGTCGGGGGTCGGGACTTGGGCCCTCGTGCCCGTGGCGGCGGCGATGTGGACCTGAGGGCACGGGCGAATGAGGTGGCGCCATGTGGCGCTGGCGGCGGAGGTCGGACACGTCCGGCGCCGGCGGACGTTGTCCGGCGCGCGGGAGGGGGAGATCTGTTTTTATTTTAGACTACGGTTTCGGGGAGAGAGAGATCCGAAAATGGAGGGGGGGCTATTTATAGGCATAAGTGGAGCTAGGAGAGTCCAAATGAGGTGCGGTTTTCGGCCACGCGATCGTGATCGAATGCTCTAGGACATGGGGCAGAGTTTGGTGGGTTTTGGGCCAAATTGGAGGGGTGTTGGGCTGCAACACACACAAGGCCTTTTCGGTCCCTCGGTTAACCGTTGGAGTATCAAACGAAGTCCAAATGATACGAAACTTGACAGGCGGTCTACCGGTAGTAAACAAAGGCCGCATGAAAAGTCTCGGTCCAATCCGGAAATGTTTAATCCCCACACACGAAAGAAAGATAGAATAGACCACCGGAGGAGAACGAAGCGCCGGAATGCAAAACGGACAACGGGGAAAATGCTTGAATGCATGAGATGAACACATATGCAAATGCAATGCACATGATGACATGATATGAGATGCATGAAAACGAAAACAACACACGGAGACAAAGACCCAAACCCGAGAAATAAATATAACTTAACGCCGGAAACGGCAAGAGTTGGAGTACAAAAAGGGAAAGTTACATCCGGGGTGTTACAATACTCCCGAACTCCCGCCCCATGATGTCTACTACACAACCTTCTTCTTGTAGATGTCGTTGGGCCTCCAAGTGCAGATGTTTGTAGGACAGCAGCAAATTTCCCTCAAGTGGATGACCTAAGGTTTATCAATCCGTAGGAGGCGTGGGATGAAGATGGTCTCTCTCAAACAACCCTGCAACCAAATAACAAAGAGTCTCTTGTGTCCCCAACACACCCAATACAATGGTAGATTGTATAGGTGCACTAGTTCGGCGAAGAGAGGGTGATACAAGTGGTATATGGATAATAGATAAAGGTATTTGTAATATGAAATAAGTAAACAGCAATGTAGCAAGTGATAAAAGTGAGCGTAAACGGTATTGCAATGTGTGGAAATAAGGCCTAGGGTTCATATTTTCGCTAGTGTAAGTCCTCTCAACAATACTAACATAATTGGATCACATAACTATCCCTCAACATGCAACAAAGAGTCACTCCAAAGTCACTAATAGCAGAGAACGAATGAAGAGATTATGGTAGGGTAAGAAACCACCTCAAAGTTATTCTTTCCAATCAATCCGTTGTGCTATTCCGATAAGTGTCATAAACAGCCCTAGAGTTCATACTAGAATAACACCTTAAGATACAAATCAACCAAAACCCTAATGTCACCTAGATACTCCAATGTCACCTCAAGTATCCGTGGGCATGATTATGCGATATGCATCACACAATCTCAGATTCATCTATTCAACCAACACAAAGGACCTCAAAGAGTGCCCCAAAGTTCTACCAGAGAATCACGACGAAAACGTGTGCCAACCCCTATGCATAGGTTCATGGGCGGAACCCGCAAGTTGATCACCAAAACATACATCATGTAACGCCCTCGATGCGGCTATATCTCCCATGTGTCGAAGCACGACTTAGAGGCATAACCGCATTGAAAGCAATGTCGCAAGTGAGGTAATCTTCACACAACCCATGTAATACATAAGGGAAAGAGATAAATAGTTGGCTTACAATCGCCACTTCACACAATTACATGAATAAAGCATTACAACAACCAAATACAATCAGGGTCCGACTATGGAGCCAAAATAAAAGAAGAACCCCAAATGCGACAAAGGTCCCCGATCGACCCCAACTGGGCTCCACTACTGATCAACTAGAACGAAACAACACAAAGGACAAGATCTTCATCGAGGTCCTCCTTGAGCTTGGTTGCGTCGTCTGCACGAACTCATCGGCACCTGCAAGCTGGTTTTGGAAGTATCTGTGAGCCACGGGGACTCAGCAATCTCGCACCCTCGCGATCAAGACTATTTAAGCTTATGGGTAAGGTAAAGGTATGAGGTGGAGCTGCAGCAAGCGACTAGCATATATGGTGGCTAAACATACGCAAATGAGAGCGAGAAGAGAAGGCAAGGCACGGTCGATAAAAGTATGATCAAGAAGTGATCCTAAAACAACCTACGTCAAGCATAACTCCAACACCGTGTTCACTTCTCGGACTCCACCGGAAAGGGACCATCACGGTAACACACGCGATTGATGTATTTTAATTAAGGTCAACTTCAGGTTTTCTACAACCGGACGTTAACAAATTCCCATCTACCCATAACCGCGGGCACGACTTTCGAAAGTTCAAATCCCTGCAGGGGTGTCCCAACTTAGCCCATGACAAGCTCTCACAGTCAACGAAGGAATAGACCTCCTCCGGGACATTCCGATCAGACTCGGTATCCCGGTTCTTCAAGACATCCTTGACAATGGTAAAACAAGTCCAGCAAAGCCGCCCGATGTGCCGACATCCTGATGGGAGCTGCACATATCTCGTTCTCAGGGCAACACCGGATGAGACATCCTACGAGTAAAACCAGCCCTCAAGTTTCCCCGAGGTGGCCCCGCAGTCTACTCAGTTCGGACCAACACTTAGACAAGCACTGGCCTGGGGGATTAAAATAAGATGACCCTCGGGATGCGCGACTCCCAAGGGAAAAAGGCTAGGTGGCGAATGGTAAAACCAAGGGGTTCCCATTATAACCCAACCGCGTAAGGAACGCAAAATCCGGGAACATAACACCGATATGACAGAAACTAGGGAGGCAAGAGTGGAACAAAACACCAGGCATAAGGCCGAGCCTTCCACCCTTTACCAAGTATATAGATGCATTAATTAAATAAGATATATTGTGATATCCCAACAAGTAAACATGTTCCAACAAGGAACAACATCTCCATGTTCCAACAAGGAACAAACTTCAATCTTCACCTGCAACTAACAACGCTATAAGAGGGGCTGAGCAAAGCGGTAACATAGCCAAACAACGGTTTGCTAGGACAAGGTGGATTAGAGGCTTGGTTCAACAATATGGGAGGCATGATAAGCAAGTGGTAGGTATCGCAGCACAGGCATAGCAAAAGAGCAAGCATCTAGCTAGCAAAGATAGAAGTGATTTCGAGGGTATGGTCATCTTGCCTGAAATCCCGCAAGGAAGAAGAACGAGTCCATGAAGAAGACAAATGGACGTAGACGAACGGGTCCTCACAAACGCGACGTTATCGGAACCAACCCGAAGAAGCAACACCGGAAAGGAGCAAACAACATAGTAAACAATACAACGCATGAACATGGTATGATGCACAATCAAGTATGATTCATGTCCGGTTTAATGAAGCATGGCAAAGAGCACAAACCAACCTACAAGTTAAGTGGAGCTCAATATGCATCGGGATGCATATTGACAAAACACCACAACAATTATTTGGTTCACTCCCGGTTAGGTACTCAACAATATTAAATGTTGTTTAATCATGGCAAGAGGTGGAGCATAAGTAAATGAAACATCTAGGCAAGTTTAAATGAGGCCGGAAACAACGAACAACAATTCCGGAAACTCCTCATATGCATATATTAGGTTTGGTACTGATCTTCCCTAAACATAATTTTAAAGTTATTTAACATGCAAAGTAAGGTCGCCACGTTAAACTAGGCATTTTTCTACCCCAAATACATATAAATTTTGTTTAAAACCGAGCTACGGTTATTAAGTTATGAATTAAATCATTTTAGCATGACATAGGAGCAAATTTAAACAAACAGCATTTTAAATATTTTAAACATGCATGAAAGTTGGATATAATTAACCTACACATAATTCTAAGCATTTTTCCTATATAATTCATTTTAATCCGATGCACCAATTGTGAGGTATTATATGCATGTTGTCTAGGGGGTTTCCTGCAAATCTGCTGCCTCTGGAAAAAGAACAAAATCGCAGAACAGGAAAAAAAACCCTATCGGGCTGAATCTGAAGCAAACTGGGTCTATAGAAAGAAAAAAAACAACAGAGGCTCCGCTGGGCCTCACCATGGGCTTCGGCCTAGATCTGGAAGGCAAAGGCAAGCCGGTGCTGGCCCTTGGAGCGCTGCGGCTGGATCCTGGGCCGCGCAAGAGAGGCAGCAGCTCGGACGGAGTCAACGGGCGCGCAGCGGTGCAGCACCACGATGCAGAGGATGCAGGCACGCGCACATATCCATGGCTCGAACAGAAGGAGAGGCCGCGCTGCTCCTGCGGCTGACGACGAGGGGATGGCGGCGCTGGAAGGCAGGTCAGGTGCACGACGGGGAGGCTCTGGTCAACGCGGTCGAGCGGGACAGGCTCGGTTCCATGCACAGCCCGATGCAGGGAAGAAGGCGGCGCGGCAGGAGCTCGCCGGACTCGGACGAACGGCAACCGGAGCGAGCGGAGGTCGGGGACGACGAATCCACGCCGGAGCAGGGCAGATCCGGCCCCGGGGATCCCATTCCCGGCGATGGATGGAGCTCGGGGAGGCGACGCCCCATGGCGGCGGCTGGAGCCTGCGGGAGAAAGAGAGAACATGAGGGGGGAGGAGAGGGAGAACCAGAGGCAGGAGGAGAGGGACAGGGCGGCGCCTGGAGGTAGCAGGGGAGCTGCGGCGGCGAGCTTGACAGGGAGGTGACCTCCGGCGGCACGTGAATGGCGGGGACGTGAGGATCCGGGCAGCGAGGCGACAGGGAGCTTCCCTCCCTGGCTCACGATGAGGGGAACAGGGGCTCTGCGTGGGCTGGATTGGATCGGGGGAAAAGAAGCTGGTTGGTGGAAGGATCCCGAGGGGGATTTGGTGGAATGGCGGCGGCGGCTGGGAGGATGGGACATCTCTCCTCAAATTTAGGGTTGGACTATAAATTTATAGCATATGGGTGTTTGGCTAGGGGCTAATCTGGATCCTTCAATCGAAATCGAGCGGTTGAGAAAAATAGGTTAGGAAGTCTAATAAACAAAACGGAGATGTTTTGTAGACGTTTGGGGATGTTCCGGACCCAACGGTGACAACTGTCCGGGTCGGGTCCGGGACAACTTCTCGGACGCGCGCGCGAGGAGGGCCGCGTGCTGACGGGAGAGGTTAAGCTGGGCCTGGCGGTGAGATGTAGTGCAGAAGGCAATGGACTGAGAAGAGAGAAGAGAGAGACCCGGCGACTGTTTCCGGAGACCGAAAACATCCGACGTTAGACCGGCTATAATGCCGCTATAGTTTAACGGTTGGGCTATCAAACGAACTCCGAATGCGATGAAACTTGGCGGGCGACCTACTAACAACATAACAACACCGCACGCCAACTTTCAACCCATTCCGAGAACATTTTCTAGCCACTTATAATATACTATTTCGGACATGCCGCGGGCGCGTGCAAGTGTGGTTGGGCTCAGAACGGAAAACGGAGAGAACTCGAAGAACCCGGACGAATGCAAGTTTTGAAAAACATGATGATGCTATGAAAATGATGACATGATGAAATGCAACACGCAAGCAAATGACAAGGCAACAACAGCGAATAACTGGAGGACACCTGGCACATCGGTCTCGGGGCGTTACAACACTCCACCACTACGAGAGGATCTCGTCCCGAGATCTAGAATGGCACCGGAGGGAAATGGAAGAGGAAGAGGAGAGGTAAAACTAAGTTGCTTCTTTGACAAACGAGTGAAACCAAAGAACCTTGCGAGGTTGAACAAATTCGAGAAAAGAATACAACGAAGGTGAACCAAGTCGAAAACACTCTGTTAGAAAAGAGGGACAAAGAACATTGCGAAAAACCTTGAGGTTGAAGAGCAAGATATATATTGAAACCACTCCGGTTAAAACAAGATAGAGATGGATTAAGAATGATATAATTTGGACAGCATTCTGACTGTAAATGGAAGGAATTGAACATGAATTTGACAAGATGAGGGGATACTTGATGAAAACAACAATACACTGCCTCCGGAACTATTGAAAGAATGGCACAAAGGGTAAGGACGATTTCAGGCGGCACTCCAGTTGAGAAGGGAGGCAAAACTTGACAGGATGGGAAGAACTCGAAAAGTGGGCACGACACTCCGGTTAAAAGGATAAGGACGAAAAGAACACGATCTTGACAAAGCAAGAAGATGGGTTGGAGAGAGCAACATCACAATGCCTCCGGAACGAAGGGAAACAAGATCTTGAGAGAGCACGGTTATAACAAATGTTAGAACAGAGTTGTTGGAAAACCAACAACGAAAAGAATAAGCTTGATATGGTCTTATAGAATACATCTCAAATTATGAGGTGACAACCTGCCACTCATGGGAAAAAGAATTGGATTGGTATGAACAAGGAGACGAGAAAATATTTCACCGGGAGGATAAATGAAGAACTTGGATCATATATTATCACCATTAATAGCATTAATCCTTAGGAAAAGCTTTAGGTGAAATATGACTCCAGATAACTCCAACGAAGAGATTGATGGATTTAAGATACCCCATTCTTAACAACCTGTGAATCATGAAACATGAACTCAAATTATCAAGAATGACATAATACCACCTCCAATGATACAGAAGAAAGAATTGCACTCCAGATTGCAAGATGAAGAAAAAACTTGAGCTCCTTAGAAAAGAATCTCAATGAACACTTGGAGAAGGAATTATCTCTTTGATGAACCCTCATGTATAACCTTCCTGAAGAACTCCGGTAAACAAAAGAATGATCAAACGAAAGGAAAGAGAAGTTGAAAAAAAACACAAGGTGAATCCTTGTAACAATTTAGATGAATCTCTGTGGTGATATAATTGAAAGAGGTTGGAACTCCGGGAAAAAGAGAAGATGAAACAAATGAAACCGAGAATTTTTTGATGAACCTCCGGAATGAGGAATTAAACAGTTGAATGAAGCAAGAATAAGAATTACGTTATGCGTATCCTTCACCAATTTAAATTGATGACAAGCAACGGATTGCAAACAACTTATTCCCGTTGGAAGGATTAAGAGATATATATCGCAAACTTGAGAAGGTATTGAATGAACCACCGGAAGGGCTGAAACAACGAATAAATTGATATGATGAACGAAGGAAGACAAAATCTTGGAAGAACCACCATAAGAATTGAAAAAGAACGAAGAAAAGATAAATAAACACCGGGAAGAATTATGAAATGAACGAAGACACTTGAGAGAATTTAGATTCAAGTGAACGAAGAGATCCCGAGGTGATTAGAGAAATTTGAATGATGCCCCGGTAAGATTTAGAGAATGATGACTGACAGCTGAGAATGAATAAACCTGAATTGATGGACTCCAGATAGGTGAAAGGAATTCTCACAATCAAAAAAATTATGAGAGGGTGGCCTCGAACTAGAACCACGAATTTTGAAGAGAAAAGAGCAAGATTGACAGAAAAATCTTCTTCGATCTTCAAATGATGAGAATGACAACGAGAAACACCACCAAGAATTATTGAGGCACACCGGAATAAAAAAAATGGAAAAGTTGAGCCAACGATAAAAAGAATTTGAAAGATCTTGGAGAAAGGCATTTGACTGATGATAATTCATTCTTATGTCAAACTTTGACAAAGAATTTAGGATAGCTCCGGGAAAATAAGAAGAGTCAGGTAAGATCCTGGAAAAGACCTATGGGTTAGGGCCCACTCAAAAGAAACACCGTTGAAATGATTTAAAAGAGAGGATTGCATCGGTTGAATAAAATGGCTTGAATGAGATAACAATCTCGAAAGAGCTTGAACGAATGCAGAGTGGAAACACAAGTCTTCGGGATATCTTGCGCACTCCGGAACAAATGAATAGCGAGAAATGAATGAATATGAGGAGCACCGGCAAGAGAAGGTATTAGAAATGAGGGAAAAGGGATATGATCAACACCAAAGCTTGAATTTGGTTCCACCGGAGAAGAAAATGAGTGAAGAGTGACGAACTTGAAGCTCCGTTAGAATCTTCATGAGAATCACTGGGTAAGAACATGAAGGAAAAGAATGGAGAGACTTCACATGAATCAAAGGATACTTGATTAAGAAATATGAGTCCTTGAAGAAACAAGGGTCGGAGGGTGGGAAAACAAAAGGCACCTCGGAGACGAATGAAACAAACACTGTTGAGAAGAACTGATAATTGATCTTGCGAAAGTTGAAGTGATCGGATCCACTTGAAGAGAAACACGCTGGTTGAAAAAGGATTGACATGACAAACTCGATTATCATGAAGGATTTGTATTCACATCGGAACATGAGAACACCGTTTAGAGAAGGTATGGAATCAACATTTGTCTCTGAAGCAACTCGAATACCACGACTCAAAACAAAAACAAAGGATTGGCTTGCAGAATAAGCCGGAACAAACATATGATAGAGATTTCGTCTGAAGTTTTCGTGGTGGGGCCTACACGGGCTCGATCGTACAGCACCATCATGTACAAGGCAGTGCACATGACATATGAAGCGTCCCCGAGTCGGCATAGCCAAGGACTCTTTAAGACACGACGAGATCACTGTAAAATCAACCGTGAATAGGCGGACCACTAGACGTCGAACCCCAATTTCATATCATACATCTGTTGGAAAGATATCCTAAGAGCTACTTGAATTCCCACTTATAAACTCCCGAAAATTTCCGGTTATGCAACCAGGTGTTGGGGATACAGGGGAATCATAATATCTCACTCAAAACTAGCAAATCCTACATCCAGCTCTATCCATCCTTCAACACATAACCAAGAAACCTTCGGAAATCATCTACCTCAACCTTCGAAAAGCATCCATTATATGAGTTATGGCAATACTCTCGAACTCCCGCCCCAGTACTGGGTGGCGTCGAGGTTATCTCACCAACGAACTGCATAAAAGAGATTTTCGATGTCGGCGTACTAAACTCAGGTATTCCAGAACTGCAATGATAAAATTATGACGACAACACCTCGGAGCTCAACTCCCCGGGACACTTCCACAAAACCCCTGACAGGAGGCACCAAGACAATGTTCTCGTCATAAAACCATCGGAACGATTCCAAGATACCCGCGTGATCCTAAAATTTTTTTTAGTGAAATTTGAGAAGAGAAGAGTCAAAACTCTACGTCGGGATGCCTTAGCAGAGCGATGAAGGGACTGAGGAGTAAAAAGAATTCCTAAACTCTCCTATATATAATTCCTAAATGACTCAAAACATTTTTCTAGACTCAACAACGGCTGCTAAAAACGATCAAGCAGTGGGGGCTCCTAAGGTCGGGGAAGGCTCTGATGCCAACTTGTAACGCCCTCGATGCAGCTATATCTCCCACGTGTCGAAGCACGACTTAGAGGCATAACCGCATTGAAAGCAATGTCGCAAGTGAGATAATCTTCACACAACCCATGTAATACATAAGGGAAAGAGATACATAGTTGGCTTACAATCGCCACTTCACACAATTACATGAATAAAGCATTACAACAACCAAATACAATCAGGGTCCGACTACGGAGCCAAAATAAAAGAAGAACCCCAAATGCGACAAAGGTCCCCGATCGACCCCAACTGGGCTCCACTACTGATCAACTAGAATGAAACAACACAAAGGACAAGATCTTCATCGAGCTCCTCCTTGAGCTTGGTTGCGTCGTCTGCACGAACTCATCGGCACCTGCAAGCTGGTTTTGGAAGTATCTGTGAGCCACGGGGACTCAGCAATCTCGCACCCTCGCGATCAAGACTATTTAAGCTTATGGGTAAGGTAAAGGTATGAGGTGGAGCTGCAGCAAGCGACTAGCATATATGGTGGCTAAACATACGCAAATGAGAGCGAGAAGAGAAGGCAAGGCACGGTCGATAAAAGTATGATCAAGAAGTGATCCTAAAACAACCTACGTCAAGCATAACTCCAACACCGTGTTCACTTCCCCGACTCCGCCGGAAAGAGACCATCACGGTAACACACGCGGTTGATGTATTTTAATTAAGGTCAACTTCAGGTTTTCTACAACCGGACGTTAACAAATTCCCATCTACCCATAACTGCGGGCACGACTTCCGAAAGTTCAAATCCCTGCAGGGGTGTCCCAACTTAGCCCATGACAAGCTCTCACAGTCAACGAAGGAATAGACCTCCTCCGAGACATTCCGATCAGACTCGGTATCCTGGTTCTTCAAGACATCCTCGACAATGGTAAAACAAGTCCAGCAAAGCCACCCGATGTGCCGACATCCTAATGGGAGCTACACATATCTCGTTCTCAGGGCAAAACCGGATGAGACATCCTACGAGTAAAACCAGCCCTCAAGTTTCCCCGAGGTGGCCCCGCAGTCTACTCAGTTCGGACCAACACTTAGACAAGCACTGGCCCGGGGGGGTTAAAATAAGATGACCCTCGGGATGCGCGACTCCCGAGGGAAAAAGGCTAGGTGGCGAATGGTAAAACCAAGGTTGGGCCTTGCTGGAGGAGTTTTATTCAAAGCGAACTGTCAAGGGGTTCCCATTATAACCCAACAACGTAAGGAACGCAAAATCCGGGAACATAACACCGATATGACGGAAACTAGGGCGGCAAGAGTGGAACAAAACACCAGGCATAAGGCCGAGCCTTCCACCCTTTACCAAGTATATAGATGCATTAATTAAAGAAGATATATTGTGATATCCCAACAAGTAAACATGTTCCAACAAGGAACAAACTTCAATCTTCACCTGCAACTAACAACACTATAAGAGGGGCTGAGAAAAGCGGTAACATAGCCAAACAACGGTTTGCTAGGACAAGGTGGGTTAGAGGCTTGGTTCAACAATATGGGAGGCATGATAAGGAAGTGGTAGGTATCGCAGCACAGGCATAGCAAAAGAGCGAGCATCTAGCAAGCAAAGATAGAAGTGATTTTGAGGGTATGGTCATCTTGCCTGAAATCCTGCAAGGAATAAGAACGAGTCCATGAAGAAGACAAACGGACATAGACGAACGGGTCCTCACAAACGCGACGTTACCGGAACCAACCCGAAGAAGCAACACCGGAAAGGAGCAAACAACATAGTAAACAACCAACACAAGAACATGGTATGATGCACAATCAAGTATGATGCATGTCCGGTTTAATGAAGCATGGAAAAGAGCACAAACCAACCTACAAGTTAAGTGGAGCTCAATATGCATCGGGATGCATATTGACAAAACACCACAACAATTATTTGGTTCACTCCCGGTTAGGTACTCAACAATATTAAATGTTGTTTAAACATGGCTAGAGGTGGAGCATAAGTAAACTAAACATCTAGGCAAGTTTAAATGAGGCCGGAAACAACGAACAACAATTCCGGAAACTCCTCATATGCATATATTAGGTTTGGTACTGATCTTCCCTAAACATAATTTTAAAGTTATTTAACATGCAAAGTAAGGTTGCCACGTTAAACTAGGCATTTTTCTACCCCAAATACATATAAAGTTTGTTTAAAACCGAGCTACGGTTATTAAGTTATGAATTAAATCATTTTAGCATGACATAGGAGCAAATTTAAACAAATAGAATTTTAAATATTTCAAACATGCATGAAAGTTGGATATAATTAACCTACACATAATTCTAAGCATTTTTCCTATATAATTCATTTTAATCCGATGCACCAATTGTCAGGTATTATATGCATGTTGTCTAGGGGGTTTCCTGCAAATCTGCTGCCTCTGGAAAAAGAACAAAATCGCAGAACAGGAAAAAAACCCTATCGGGCCGAATCTGAAGCAAACTGGGTCTATAGAAAGAAAAGAAAACAACAGAGGCTCCGCTGGGCCTCACCATGGGCTTCGGCCTAGATCTGGAAGGCAAAGGCAAGCCGGTGCTGGGCCTCGGAGCGCTGCGGCTGGATCCTGTGCCGTGCAAGCGAGGCAGCAGCTCGAGCGGAGTCAACGGGCACGCAGCGGCGCAGCACCGCGATGCAGAGGATGCAGGCACGCGCTCGTCTCCATGGCTCGAACAGAAGGACAGGTTGCGCTGCTCCTGTGGCTGACGATGAGGGCATGGCGGCGCTGGAAGGCAGGTCAGGTGCACGACGGGGAGGCTGTGGTCAACGCGGTCGAGCGGGACAGGCTCGGTTCCGTGCACAGCCCGATGCAGGGAAGAAGGCGACGCGGCAGGAGCTCGCCGGACTCGGAAGAACAGCAACCGGAGCGAGCGGAGGTCGGGGACGATGAATCCATGCCAGAGCAGGGCAGATCCGGCCCCGGGGATCCCATTCCCGGTGATGGATGGAGCTCGGGGAGGCGACGCCCCATGGCGGCGGCTGGAGCCTGCGGGAGAAAGAGAGAACATGAGGGGGGAGGAGAGGGAGAACCAGAGGCAGGAGGAGAGGGATAAGGCAGCGCCTGGAGGTAGCAGGGGAGCTGCGGCGGCGAGCTTGATAGGGAGGTGACCTCCGGCGGCACATGAATGGCGGGGACGTGAGGATCCGGGTAGCGAGGCGACAGGGAGCTTCCCTCCCTGGCTCACGATGAGGGGAACAGGGGCTCTGCGTGGGCTGGATTTGATTGGGGGAAAAGAAGCTGGTTGGTGGAAGGATCCCGAGGGGTATTTTGTGGAATGGCGGTGGCGGCTGGGAGGATGGGACATCTCTCCTCAAATTTAGGGTTGGACTATAAATTTATAGCATATG
Organism: Triticum dicoccoides; assembly: GCF_002162155.2. NCBI lineage: Eukaryota > Viridiplantae > Streptophyta > Magnoliopsida > Poales > Poaceae > Triticum > Triticum dicoccoides. The sequence goes on along the minus strand of NC_041390.1, from coordinate 172,941,470 downwards.
GGTGTTTGGCTAGGGGCTAATCTGGATCCTTCGATCGAAATCGAGCGGTTGAGAAAAGTAGGTTAGGAAGTCTAATAAACAAAACGGAGATGTTTTGTAGACGTTTGGGGATGTTCCGGACCCAACGGTGACAACTGTCCGAGTCGGGTCCGGGACAACTTCTCAGACGTGCGCGCGAGGAGGGCCGCGTGCTGACGGGAGAGGTTAGGATGGGCCTGGCGGTGAGATGTAGTGCAGAAGGCAATGGACTGAGAAGAGAGAAGAGAGAGACCCGACGACTGTTTCCGGAGACCGAAAACGTCCGACGTTAGACCGACTATAATGCCGCTATAGTTTAACGGTTGGGCTATCAAACGAACTCCGAATGCGATGAAGCTTGGCGGGCGACCTACTAACAACATAACAACACTGCACGCCAACTTTCAACCCATTCCGAGAACATTTTCCGGCCACTTATAATATACTATTTTGGACATGCCGCGGGCGCGTGCAAGTGTGGTTGGGCTCAGAACGGACAACGGAGAGAACTCGGAGAACCCGGACGAATGCAAGTTTTGAAAAACATGATGATGCTATGCAAATGATGACATGATGAAATGCAACACGCAAGCAAATGACAAGGCAACAACAGCGAATAACTGGAGGACACCTGGCACATCGGTCTCGGGGCGTTACACATCAAGTGAATCATGTGATATCCCATTGTCACCACAGATATCCACGGCAAGACATACATCAAGTGTTCTCAAATCTTTAAAGACTCAATCCGATAAGATTACTTCAAGGGGAAAACTCAATTCATTACAAGAGAGAAGAGGGGGAGGAGAAACATAGGATCCAACTATAATAGCAAAGCTCGCGATACATCAATATCGTATCATCTCAAGAACACGAGAGAGAGAGAGAGAGAGAGAGAGAGAGAGAGAGAGATCAAACACATAGCTACTGGTACATACCCTCAGCCCCGAGGTAGAACTACTCCCTCCTCGTCATGGAGAGCACCGAGATGATGAAGATGTGCACCGGACAAGGATTGCCCCCTCCGGCAGGGTGCCGGAACGGGTCTAGATTGGTTTTCGGTGGCTACGGAGGCTTCTGGCAGTAGAACTCCCGATCTATGTTGCGTTCTGGAAGTTTTAGGGTATATGGAGTTATATAGGCAGAAGAAGCACGCCAGGGGAGCCACGAGGGCCCCACGAGGCAGGGGGCGCGCCCGTACCCTCGTGAGCTCCTCCTTCCTTCCTTGATGTGGGGTCCAAGTCCATCGGGTTTCTTTCCTTCCAAAAATAACTTCTCCAGTTGATTTCGTTCGATTTTGACTCCGTTTGATATTCCTTTTCTTCGAAACACTGAAATAGGCATAAAACAGCAAATCTGGGCTGGGCCTCTGGTTAATAGGTTAGTCCCAAAAATAATATAAAAGTGGATAATAAAGCCCAATATTGCCTAAAACAGTAGATAATATAGCATGGAGCAATCAAAAATTATAGATACGTTGGAGATGTATGAAGCATCCCCAAGCTTAATTCCTGCTCGTCCTCGAGTAGGTAAATGATAAAAAGATAATTTTTGATGTGGAATGCTAGTTGGCATAATTTCAATGTAATTCTTCTTACTTGTGATATGAATATTCAGATCCATAAGATTCAAGACAAAAGTTCATATTGACATAGAAATAATAATACTTCAAGCATACTAACAAAGCAATTATATCTTCTCAAAATAACATGGCCAAAGAAAGTTATCCCTACAAAATCTTATAGTCTGGCTATGCTCCATCTTCACCGCACAACAAATTTAAATCATGCACAACCCCGATGACAAGCCAAGCAATTGTTTCATACTTTTGATGTTCTCAAACTTTTTCAATCTTCACGCAATACATGAGCGTGAGCCATGGATATAACACTATAGGTGGAATAGAATGGTGGTTGTGGAGAAGACAAAAAGGGAGAAGATAGTCTCACATCGACTAGGCGTATCAACAGGCTATGGAGATGCCCATCAATAGATATCAATGTGAGTGAGTAGGGATTGCCATGCAACGGATGCACTAGAGCTATAAGTGTATGAAAGCTCAACAGAAGAAACTAGTGGGTGTGCATCCAACTCGCTTGCTCACGAAGACCTAGGGCATTTTGAGGAAGCCCATCATTGGAATATACAAGCCAAGTTCTATAATGAAAGATTTCCACTAGTATATGAAAGTGACAACATAGGGGACTCTCTATCATGAAGATCATGGTGCTACTTTGAAGCACAAGTGTGGTAAAAGGATAGTAGCATTGTCCCTTCTCTCTTTTTCTCTCATTTTTTATTTATTTTTATTTTATATATTTTTATTTGGGCCTTATCTTTTTTATGGCCTCTTTTCTTTCTCTCTTTTCTTTATTTGGGCTTCTTTGGCCTCTTTTATTTATTTTTTGTCCGGATTCTCATCCCAACTTGTGGGGGAATCATAGTCTCCATCATGCTTTCCTCACTGGGACAATGCTCTAATAATGATGATCATCACACTTTTATTTACTTACAACTCAAGAATTACAACTCGATTCTTAGAACAAAATACGACTCTATATGAATGCCTCCGGCGGTGTACGGGGATGTGCAATGATGCATGAGTGACATGTATGAAAGAATTATGAACGGTGTCCTTGCCACAAATACGATGTCAACTACATGATCATGCAAAGCAATATGACAATGATGAAGCGTGTCATAATAACGGAACGGTGGAAAGTTGCATGGCAATATATCTCGGAATGTCTATAGAAATGCGATAATAGGTAGGTATGGTGGCTGTTTTAAGGAATGTATATGGTGGGTTTATGGTACCGGCGAAAGTTGCGCGGTACTAGAGAGGCTAGCAATGGTGGAAGGGTGAGAGTGCGTATAATCCATGGACTCAACATTAGTCATAAAGAACTCATATACTTATTGCAAAAATCTAGAAGTTATCAAAGCAAAGTATTACGCGCATGCTCCTAGGGGGATAGATTGGTAGGAAAAGACCATCGCTCGTCCCCGACCGCCACTCATAAGGAAGGCAATCAATAAATAAATCATGCTCCGACTTCATGACATAACGGTTCACCATACGTGCATGCTACGGGAATCACAAACTTCAACACAAGTATTTCTCAAATTCACAACTACTCAACTTGCATGACTCTAATATCACCATCTCCATATCTCAAAACAATTATCAAGTATCAAACTTCTCATAGTATTCAACGCACTCATAAGAGAATTTTATTATTCTTGAATACCTAGAATATTAGGATTTTAAGCAAATTACCATGCTATTTAAGACTCTCAAAATAATATAAGTGAAGCATGAGAGTTCATCTATTTCTTCAAAATAAAGCTACCACCATGCTCTAAAAGATATAAGTGAAGCACTAGAGCAACAACAAACTACTCCGAAAGATATAAGTGAAAATGAGCAGTCGAATAATTATGCAACTATGTGAAGACTCTCTAACATTTAAGAATTTCAGATCTTGGTATTTTATTCAAACAGCAAGCAAAGCAAAAGAAAATGACATCTAAGAATATCAAACATCATGTGAAGAAGCAAAAACTTAGGATCAACTGATACTAACCGATAGTTGTTGAAGAAGAAAGGTGGGATGCCAACCGGGGCATCCCCAAGCTTAGATGCTTGAGACTTCTTGAAATATTATCTTGGGGTGCCTTGGTGAAGGAAATATGCCCTAGAGGCAATAATAAAGTTAATTATTTATTTCCTTATATATCATGATAAAAGTTTATTGTTCATGCTAGAATTGTATTAACCGGAAACATAATACATGTGTGAATACATAGACAAACAGAGTGTCACTAGTATGCCTCTACTAGACTAGCTTGTTAATCAAAGATGGTTATGTTTCCTAACCATGGACAAAGAGTTGTCATTTGATTAACAGGATCACATCATTAGATGAATGATCTGATTGACATGACCCATTCCAGTAGCTTAGCACCCGATCATTTAGTATGTTGCTATTGCTTTCTTCATGACTTATACATGTTCCTATGACTATGAGATTATGCAACTCCCGTTTGCCGGAGAAACACTTTGTGTGCTACCAAACGTCACAACATAACTGGGTGATTATAAAGGAGCTCTACAGGTGTCTCCAAAGGTACATGTTGGGTCGGCGTATTTCGAGATTAGGATTTGTCACTCCACTCCGATTGTCGGAGAGGTATCTCTGGGCCCTCTCGGTAATGCACATCACATAAGCCTTGCAAGCATTGTAACTAATGAGTTAGTTGTGAGATGATGTATTACGGAACGAGTAAAGAGACTTGCCGGTAACGAGATTGAACTAGGTATGGGATACCGACGATCGAATCTCGGGCAAGTAACATATCGATGACAAAGGGAACAACGTATGTTGTTATGCAGTCTGACCGATAAAAGATCTTCGTAGAATATGTAAGAGCCAATATGAGCATCCAGGTTCCGCTATTGGTTATTGACCGGAGACGTGTCTCGGTCATGTCTACATTGTTCTCGAACCCGTAGGGTCCGCACGCTTAAGGTTTCGATGACAGTTATATTATGAGTTTATGATTTTTGATGTACCAAAGTTAGTTTGGAGTCCCGGATGTGATCACGGACATGACAAGGAGTCTCGAAATGGTCGAGACATAAAGATTGATATATTGGACGGCTATATTCGGATACCAGAAGTGTTCCGGGTGATTTCGAAGAAAACCGGAGAGCCGGAGGGTTACCGGAACCCCCCCCCCCCCGGAGAAGTAATGGGCCATATTGGCCTTAGTGGAGAGAGAGAGGGGCATCCGAAGGTGGGCCGCGCGCCTCCTCCCCCTGGTCCGAATTGGACTAGGAGAGGGGGGGGGCGCCCCCCCTTTCCCTCTCCCTCCCCACTCCTTTCCCCCTCCTAGTAGGAGTCCTACTCCTACTAGGAGGAGGACTCCTCCTTGGCGCGCCTATTGGGCCAGCCGGCCTCCTCCCATTGCTCCTTTATATACGGGGGCAGGGGGCACCCCTAGACACACAAGTTGATCCACGTGATCATATTCTTAGCCGTGTGCGGTGCCCCATTCCACCATAGTCCTCGATAATATTGTAGCGGTGCTTAGGCGAAGCCCTGCGATGGTAGTACATCAAGATCGTCACCACGCCGTCGTGCTGACGAAACTCTTCCCTAACACTTTGCTGGATCGGAGTCCGGGGATCGTCATCGAGCTGAACGTGTGCTAGAACTCGGAGGTGCCGTAGTTTCGGTGCTTGATCGGTCGGGCCGTGGAGACGTACGACTACATCAACCAAACGCTTCCGTTGTCGATCTACAAGGGTACGTAGATCAAACTCTCCCCTCTCGTTGCTATGCATCACCATGATCTTGCGTGTGCGTAGGAAATTTTTTGAAATTACTACGAAACCCAACAGTGGCATCCGAGCTTAGGTTTTATATGTTGATGTTATATGCATCAGTAGAACACAAGTGAGTTTTGGGCGATATAAGTCATACTGCTTACCAGCATGTCATACTTTGGTTTGGCGGTATTGTTGGACGAAGCGTCCTGGACCGACATTACGCGTACGCTTACGCGAGACCGGTTCTCCCGACGTGCTTTGCACATAGGTGGCTTGCGGGTGATAGTTTCTCCAACTTTAGTTGAACCGAGTGTGGCTACGCCCGATCCTTGCAAAGGTTAAAACAGCACCAACTTGACAAACTATCGTTGTGGTTTTGATGCATAGGTAAGATTGGTTCTTTCTTAAGCCCGTAGCAACAACGTAAAACTTGCAACAACAAAGTAGAGGGCGTCTAACTTGTTTTTTCAGGGCATGTTGTGATGTGATATGGTCAAGACATGATGCTAAATTTTATTGTATGAGATGATCATGTTTTGTAACCGAGTTATCGGCAACTGGCAGGAGCCATATGGTTGTCGCTTTATTGTATGCAATGCAATCGCCCTGTAATGCTTTACTTTATCACTAAGCGGTAGCGATAGTCGTAGAAGCATAAGATTGGCGAGATGACAATGATGCTACGATGGAGATCGAGGTGTCGCGCCGGTGACGATGGTGATCACGATGGTGCTTCAAGGATGGAGATCACAAGCACAAGATGATGATGGCCATATCATATCACTTATATTGATTGCATGTGATGTTTATCTTTTATGCATCTTATCTTGCTTTGATTGACGGTAGCATTATAAGATGATCTCTCACTAAATTTCAAGATAAAAGTGTTCTCCCTGAGTATGCACCGTTGCCAAAGTTCGTTGTGCCCAGACACCACGTGATGATTGGGTGTGATAAGCTCTACGTCCATCTACAACGGGTGCAAGCCAGTTTTGCACATGCAGAATACTCAGGTTAAACTTGACGAGCCTAGCATATGCAGATATGGCCTCGGAACACTAAGATCAAAAGATCGAGCGTGAATCATATAGTAGATATGATCAACATAGCGATGTTCACCATTGAAAACTACTCCATTTGACGTGATGATCGGTTATGGTTTAGTTGATTTGGATCACGTGATCACTTAGATGATTAGAGGGATGTCTATCTAAGTGGGAGTTCTTGAGTAATATGATTAATTGAACTTAAATTTATCATGAACTTAGTCCCTGATAGTATCTTGCTTGTTTATGTTAATTGTAGATAAATGGCCCGTGCTGTTGTTCCGTTAAATTTTAATGCGTTCCTTGAGAAAGCAAAGTTGAAAGATGATGGTAGCAATTACACGGACTGGGTTCGTAACTTGAGGATTATCCCCATTGCTGCACAGGAGAATCACGTCCTGGAAGCACCACTGGGTGCCAGGCCTGCTGCTGGAGCAACACCAGATGTTATGAGTGTCTGGCAAAGCAAAGCTGATGACTACTCGATAGTTCAGTGTGCCATGCTTTACGGCTTAGAATCGGGACTTCAACGACGTTTTGAACGTCATGGAGCATATGAGATGTTCCAGGAGTTGAAGTTAATATTTCAAGCAAATGCCCGGATTGAGAGATATGAAGTCTCCAATAAGTTCTATAGCTGCAAGATGGAGGAGAACAGTTCTGTCAGTGAGCATATACTCAAAATGTCTGGGTATAATAATCACTTGATTCAGATGGGAGTTAATCTTCCAGATGATTGCGTCATTGACAGAATTCTCCAATCACTGCCACCAAGCTACAAGAGCTTTGTGATGAACTATAATATGCAAGGGATGAATAAGACTATTCCCGAGCTCTTCACAATGCTGAAAGCTGCGGAGGTAGAAATCAAGAAGGAGCATCAAGTGTTGATGGTCAACAATACCACTAGTTTCAAGAAAAAGGGCAAAGGGAAGAAGAAGGGAAACTTCAAGAAGAAAAGCAAGAAAGTTGCTGATCAGGAGAAGAAACCCAAGTCTGGACCTAAGCCTGAAACTGAGTGCTTCTACTGCAAGCAGACTGGTCACTGGAAGCGGAACTGCCCCAAGTATTTGGCGGATAAGAAGGATGGCAAGGTGAACAAAGGTATATGTGATATACATGTTATTGATGTGTACCTTACTAGAGCTCGCAGTAGCACCTGGGTATTTGATACTGGTTCTGTTGCTAATATTTGCAACTCGAAACAGGGACTACGGATTAAGCGAACACTGGTAAAGGACGAGGTGACGATGCGCGTGGGAAATGGTTCTAAAGTCGATGTGATCGCGGTCGGCACGCTACCTCTACATCTACCTTCGGGATTAATATTAGACCTAAATAATTGTTATTTGGTGCCAGCGTTGAGCATGAACAATATATCTGGATCTTGTTTGATGCGAGACGGTTATTCATTTAAATCAGAGAATAATGGTTGTTCTATTTATATGAGTAATATCTTTTATGGTCATGCACCGTTGAAGAGTGGTCTATTTTTGATGAATCTCGATAGTAGTAACACACATATTCATAATGTTGAAGCCAAAAGATGCAGAGTTGATAATGATAGTGCAACTTATTTATGGCACTGCCGTTTAGGTCATATCGGTGTAAAGCACATGAAGAAACTCCATACCGATGGACTTTTGGAACCTCTTGATTATGAATCACTTGGTACTTGCGAACCGTGCCTTATGGGCAAGATGACTAAAACACCGTTCTCCAGTACAATGGAGAGAGCAACAGATTTGTTGGAAATCATACATACAGATGTATATGGTCCGATGAATGATGAGGCTCGTGGCGGATATCGTTATTTTCTCACCTTCACAGATGATTTAAGCAGATATGGGTATATCTACTTTATGAAGCATAAGTCTGAAACATTTGAAAAGTTCAAAGAATTTCAGAGTGAAGTTGAAAATCATCGTAACAAGAAAATAAAGTTTCTGCGATCTGATCGTGGAGGAGAATATTTGAGTTACGAGTTTGGTCTACATATGAAATAATGCGGAATAGTTTCGCAACTCATGCCACCCGGAACACCTCAGCGTAATGGTGTGTCCGAACGTCGTAATCATACTTTAATTGATCTGGTGCGATCTATGATGTCTCTTACAAATTTACCGCTATCATTTTGGGGTTATGCTTTAGAGACGGCCGCATTCACGTTAAATAGGGCACCATCAAAATCCGTTGAGACGACACCTTATGAACTATGGTTTGGCAAGAAACCAAAGTTGTCGTTTCTTAAAGTTTGGGGCTGCGATGCTTATGTGAAAAAGCTTCAACCTAATAAGCTCGAACCCAAATCGGAGAAATGTGTCTTCGTAGGATACCCAAAGGAGACTGTTGGGTACACCTTCTATCACAGATCCGAAGGCAAGACATTCGTTGCTAAGAATGGATCCTTTCTAGAGAAGGAGTTTCTCTCGAAAGAAGTGAGTGGGAGGAAAGTAGAACTTGACGAGGTAACTGTACCTGCTCCCTTATTGGAAAGTAGTACATCACAGAAACCTGTTTCTGCAACACCTACACCAATTAGTGAGGAAGCTAATGATAATGATCATGAAACTTCAGAACAAGATACTACTAAACCTCGTAGATCAACCAGAGTAAGATCCGCACCAGAGTGGTACGGTAATCCTGTTCTGGAAGTCATGCTACTAGATCATGATGAACCTACAAACTATGAAGAAGCGATGGTGAGCCCAGATTCCGAAAAATGGCTTGAAGCCATGAAATCTGAGATGGGATCCATGTATGAGAACAAAGTATGGACTTTGGTTGACTTGCCCGATGATCGGCAAGCAATTGAGAAAAAATGGATCTTCAAGAAGAAGACTGACGCTGACGGTAATATTACTGTCTACAAAGCTCGACTTGTCGCAAAAGGTTTTCGACAAGTTCAAGGGGTTGACTACGATGAGACCTTCTCACCTGTAGCGATGCTTAAGTCTGTCCGAATCATGTTAGCAATTGCCGCATTTTATGATTATGAAATTTGGTAGATGGATGTCAAAACTGCATTCCTGAATGGATTTCTGGAAGAAGAGTTGTATATGATGCAACCGGAAGGTTTTGTCGATCCAAAGGGAGCTAACAAAGTGTGCAAGCTCCAGCGATCCATTTATGGACTGGTGCAAGCCTCTCGGAGTTGGAATAAACGCTTTGATAGTGTGATCAAAGCATTTGGTTTTATACAGACCTTTGGAGAAGCCTGTATTTACAAGAAAGTGAGTGGGAGCTCTGTAGCATTTCTGATATTATATGTGGATGACATATTACTGATTGGAAATGATATAGAATTTCTGGATAGCATAAAGGGATACTTGAATAAGAGTTTTTCAATGAAAGACCTCGGTGAAGCTGCTTACATATTAGGCATAAAGATCTATAGAGATAGATCAAGACGCTTAATTGGACTTTCACAAAGCACATACCTTGACAAGATTTTGAAGATGTTCAAAATGGATCAAGCAAAGAAAGGGTTCTTGCCTGTGTTACAAGGTGTGAAGTTGAGTCAGACTCAATGCCCGACCACTGCAGAAGATAGAGAGAAAATGAAAGATGTTCCCTATGCATCAGCCATAGGCTCTATCATGTATGCAATGCTGTGTACCAGACCTGATGTGTGCCTTGCTATAAGTCTAGCAGGGAGGTACCAAAGTAATCCAGGAGTGGATCACTGGACAGCGGTCAAGAACATCCTGAAGTACCTGAAAAGGACTAAGGATATGTTTCTCGTATATGGAGGTGACAAAGAGCTCATCATAAACGGTTATGTTGATGCAAGCTTTGACACTGATCCGGATGATTCTAAATCGCAAACCGGATACGTGTTTACATTAAATGGTGGAGCTGTCAGTTGGTGCAGTTCTAAACAGAGCGTCGTGGCGGGATCTACATGTGAAGCGGAATGCATAGCTGCTTCGGAAGCAGCGAATGAAGGAGTCTGGATGAAGGAGTTCATATCCGATCTAGGTGTCATACCTAGTGCATCGGGTCCAATGAAAATCTTTTGTGACAATACTGGTGCAATTGCCTTGGCAAAGGAATCCAGATTTCACAAGAGAACCAAGCACATCAAGAGACGCTTCAATTCCATCCGGGGTCTAGTCCAGGTGGGAGACATAGAGATTTGCAAGATACACATGGATCTGAATGTAGCGGACCCGTTGACTAAGCCTCTTCCACGAGCAAAACATGATCAGCACCAAGGCTCCATGGGTGTTAGAATCATTACTGTGTAATCTAGATTAGTGACTCTAGTGCAAGTGGGAGACTGAAGGAAATATGCCCTAGAGGCAATAATAAAGTTATTATTTATTTCCTTATATATCATGATAAAAGTTTATTATTCATGCTAGAATTGTATTAACCGGAAACATAATACATGTGTGAATACATAGACAAACAGAGTGTCACTAGTATGCCTGTACTAGACTAGCTTGGTAATCAAAGATGGTTATGTTTCCTAACCATGGACAAAGAGTTGTCATTTGATTAACAGGATCACATCATTAGATGAATGATCTGATTGACATGACCCATTCCATTAGCTTAGCACCCGATCATTTAGTATGTTGCTATTGCTTTCTTCATGACTTATACATGTTCCTATGACTATGAGATTATGCAACTCCCGTTTGCCGGAGGAACACTTTGTGTGCTACCAAACGTCACAACGTAACTGGGTGATTATAAAGGAGCTCTACAGGTGTCTCCAAAGGTACATGTTGGGTTGGCGTATTTCGAGATTAGGATTTGTCACTCCACTCCGATTGTCGGAGAGGTATCTCTGGGCCCTCTCGGTAATGCATGTCACATAAGCCTTGCAAGCATTGCAACTAATGAGTTAGTTGTGAGATGATGTATTACAGAACAAGTAAAGAGACTTGCCAGTAACGAGATTGAACTAGGTATGGGATACCGACGATCGAATCTTGGGCAAGTAACATACCGATGACAAAGGGAACAACGTATGTTGTTATGCGGTCTGACCGATAAAAGATCTTCGTAGAATATGTAGGAGCCAACATGAGCATCCAGGTTCCGCTATTGGTTATTGACCGGAGACGTGTCTCGGTCATGTCTACATTGTTCTCGAACCCGTAGGGTCCGCACGCTTAAGGTTTCGATGACAGTTATATTATGAGTTTATGAGTTTTGATGTACCAAAGTTAGTTCGGAGTCCCGGATGTGATCACGGACATGACGAGGAGTCTCGAAATGGTCGAGACATCAAGATTGATATATTGGACAGCTATATTCGGACACCGGAACTGTTCCAGGTGATTTCAGAGAAAACCGGAGAGCCGGAGGGTTACCGGAACCCCCCCGGGAGAAGTAATGGGCCATATGGGCCTTAGTGGAGAGAGAGAGGGGCAGCCAAAGGTGGGCCGCGCGCCTCCTCCCCCTGGTCTGAATTGGACTAGGAAAGGGGGGCGGCGCTCCCCCTTTCCCTCTCCCTCCCCACTTCTTTCCCCCTCCTAGTAGGAGTCCTACTCCTACTAGGAGGAGGACTCCTCCTTGGTGCGCCTATAGGGCCGGCCGGCCTCCTCCCCTTGCTCCTTTATATATGGGGGCAGGAGGCACCCCTAGACACACAAGTTGATCCATGTGATCATATTCTTAGCTGTGTGCAGTGCCCCCTTCCACCATAGTCCTCGATAATATTGTAGCGGTGCTTAGGCGAAGCCCTGCGACGGTAGTACATCAATATCATCACCACGCCGTCGTGCTGACGGAACTCTTCCCCGACACTTTGCTGGATCGGAGTCCGGGGATCGTCATCGAGCTGAACACGTGCTGGAACTCGGAGGTGCCGTAGTTTCCGTGCTTGATCGGTCGGGTCGTGGATACGTACGACTACATCAACCAAATGCTTCCGTTGTCGATCTACAAGGGTACGTAGATCACACACTCCCCTCTCGTTGCTATGCATCACCATGATCTTGCGTGTGCGTAGGAATTTTTTGGAAATTACTATGAAACACAACACTTGGGCATCCCCAAGCTTGAGCTTTTGTCTCTCCTTAATTCCTCTCATATCACGGTCTCCCTAAATCTCAAAAGCTTCATCCACACAAAACTCAACAAGGACTCGTGAGATAAGTTAGTATAAACCATTACCAAAACCTTATCACACTCTACTGTAGAAAATCACTAAAATTATTATTCAACATTGCATACTAAATTCCTCTACATATTTAATAGTCCTATCTTCAAATAGAATCATTAAAGAAGCAAACATATGCAAACAATGCAAACATAACAGCAATCTGCCTAAACAGGATAGTCTGTAAAGAATGCTGAAACATCCATACTTCCCTAGCTCCAAAAATTATGAAAAAAATTCCCACTGTAGTAAATTTATCAGATCTTAATATGCAAAAGGTTTCAACATTTTATCACATTCCGACTTTTCTAGGGAATTATTGCAACATCGGTAAACTTTCTGTTTTCAAACAGCAACATGTATACTTGTAACATAGGCATAGTAAAGGCTATGAATGCCACTTTTATTGAAATAAAAGATGCAAAACATTATTCTAAATAACAGCAGGCAAATCCTAACAAAATAAATTGACCCTCCAAGCAAAACACATATCATGCAGCGAATAAAAATATAGCTCCAAGTAAAGTTACCGATGAACGAAGACGAAAGAGGGGATGCCTTCCGGGGCATCCCCAAGCTTAGGCTCTTGGTTGTAGTTGAATTTTACCTTGGGGTGCCATGGGAATCACCAAGCTTAGGTTCTTTCCACTCCTTATTCCATAGTCCATCGAATCCTTACCCAAAACTTGAAAACTTCACAACACAAAACTTAACAGAAAACTCGTAAGCTCCGTTAGTATAAGAAAATAAATCACCACTTCGAGGTACTGTAATGAACTCATTCTTTATTTATATTGGTTTTAAACCTACTGTATTCTAACTTCTCTATGGTTTATAAACTATTTTAGTAGCCATAGATTCATCAAAATAAGTAAACAACACACGAAAAACAGAATCTGTCAAAAACAGAACAATTTGTAGTAATCTGGATCAAACGTATACTTCTGGAACTCATAAAATTCTCAAATAAATTTCTGGACCTGAGGAATTTATCTATGAATCATCTGCAAAAAATAATTAACTAAATATCACTTTCCAAATAAAAATGGCAGCAATTCTCGTGAGCACTAAAGTTTATGTTTTTTGCAGCATAATCAATAAGACTTTCCCAAAGTCTTCCCAAAGTTTCTACTTGGCACAAACACTAATTAAAAGCATAAAACCACATCTAAACAGAGGCTAGATGAATTATTTATTACTAAACAGGAACAAAAAGCAAGTAACAAAAATAAAGTTGGGTTGCCTCCCAACAAGCGCTATCGTTTAACGGACCTAGCTAGGCATGATGATTTCAATGATGCTCACATAAAGGATAAGAATTGTAACATAAAGAGAGCATCATGAAGAATATGACTAGCACATTTAAGTCTAACCCACTTCCTATGCATAGGGATTTTGTGAGCAAACAACTTATGGCAACAATAATCAACTTGCATAGGAAGGTAAAACAAGCATAACTTCAAAATTTTAAGCACATAGAGAGGAAACTTGATATTATTGCAATTCCTACAAGCATATGTTCCTCCCTCATAATAATTTTCAGTAGCATCATGAATTAATTCAACAATATAACAAGCACCTAAAGCATTCTTTTCATGATCTACTTGCATAGAAATTTTATTACTCTCCACATAAGCAAAATTCTTCTCATTCGGGATAGTGGGGGTATCATAAGAGACTTGAATACTATAAATTATTTCCACATTAAAAGAGTAATGTTCAGAGAAGGGGTAATCATAATCATGACAAGTTTTATAAATATAATCATCACTACTTTCTATAGCATAAGTATCATCACAATAATCATCATAAGTAGCAACTTTGTTCTCATCATAATCACTTTGCATGTCAAAACATGGAAGGCTAAAAATATCATCATTATTAAACATAGCATCCCCAAGCTTGGGACAAACATTAATTGCAGAAAATATATTCTCAAATATGTCATCCTCATCAAACATAGCTTCCCCAAGCTTGGGCCTTTTCGTATCATAAGCATAATCACTCTCATCATTAATAGCATGGATAGCACCAATAGTAGAGCAATTATTATATTCTTCCAAGAATGTGCCAAAAAGATTTTCAAGATCATAAGAAGTATCATTATCTTCCCAATCATAATCATCACAACAAGCAATTGGCATAATGAGATCATCATCAAGTGTATCATCTTCATTTTCATGAGGCACATCAATAATAGGAGCAACTTTATTTGGGAGAGATACCTTTTTACCTCTCTTCCTTTTTCTTTTCTTCTTCTTCACCACATCATGTGTGGGTTCAATCCTCTTTTTGGAGCTCCTTATTAATGAGATTGCTTGAATAGGAGGCTCCTTCTCATTACTTGATTCATCATAAGAAATAATAGGAGGATATTTGGAAGTCTCTTCCCTTTCATTAGTATTCTCTTCATCTTCTATTTGTTTTCTTTTCTTTATTTAGTTGGCAATATAAGGATTTTCAATGCAATTCACCGCACAATACATATAAATCTTCTCTAGATCAAAACCAAGAAGTTTATCAAGATTAAATTTTGGAATACCCTCAGTTATACGTTTCATTTCTTCATAACCCAAAAGCAAACTAAGTTCATTATGGTGTGTAAGGGAAATCAAGTCATCACAATTTTTGGACACGATACGGTCATGAAACAATTTGCATTTTATATTTAAATGACCATGTTCATTGCAAAGTTCGCAAGTATGGGTAAGATATCTTAAATTTTCAGCACATTCATCTAGCTCTTCTTGCAACAATTTGGTTTCTAAGTACTTATACCTCTTGCAATATATATCTTCCCTATTTGGTGTGTACTTGCAAACCTAGTCTACTCCACAAAAATTGACATGTTTATAGGAGGCATTTTCATCATAACTAGTGCAATCATCATTAGCATCATGGATATTCGAAGAATTCGTACTAACAACATTGCAATCATGCTCATCATTCAAATATTTAGTGCCAAACATTTTATAGATTTCTTCTTCTAGCACTTGAGCACAATTTTCCTTTCCATCATACTCACGAAAGATATTAAAAAGATGAAGCGTAGGAGACAAACTCAATTCCATTTTTTATAGTTTTCTGTTATAAACTAAACTAGTGATAAAACAAGAAACTAAAAGACTCGATTGCAAGATCTAAAGATATACCTTCAAGCGCTAACCTCCCAGGCAACAGCGCCAGAAAAGAGCTTGATGTCTACTACACAACCTTCTTCTTGTAGACGTTGTTGGGCCTCCAAGTGCTGAGGTTTGTAGGACAGTAGGAAATTTCCCTCAAGTGGATGACCTAAGGTTTATCAATCCGTAGGAGGCGTAGGATGAAGATGGTATCTCTAAAACAACCCTGCAACAAAATAACAAAGAGTCTCTTGTGTCCCCAACACACCCAATACAATGGTAAATTGTATAGGTGCACTAGTTCGGCGAAGAGAGGGTGATACAAGTGGTATATGGATAGTAGATAAAGGTATTTTTAATCTGAAATAATAGAAACAGCAAGGTAGCAAGTGATAAAAGTGAGCGTAAACGGTATTGCAATGTGTGGAAATAAGGCCTAGGGTTCATACTTTCGCTAGTGTAAGTCCTCTGAACAATACTAACATAATTGGATCACATAACTATCCCTCAACATGCAACAAAGAGTCACTCCAAGGTCACTAATAGCGGAGAACGAACGAAGAGATTATGGTAGGGTACGAAACCACCTCAAAGTTATTCTTTCCAATCAATCCGTTGGGTTATTCCTATAAATGTCACAAACAACCCTAGAGTTCGTACTCGAATAACACCTTAAGATACAAATCAACCAAAACCCTAATGTCACCTAGATACTCCAATGTCACCTCAAGTATCCGTGGGCATGATTATACGATATGCATCACACAATCTCAGATTCATCTATTCAACCAACACAAAGGACCTCAAAGAGTGCCCCAAAGTTCTACCGGAGAATCACGACGAAAACGTGTGCCAACCCCTATGCATAGGTCAATGGGCGGAACTCGCAAGTTGATAACCAAAACATACATCAAGTGAATCACTTGATATCCCATTGTCACCACATATATCCAGGCAAGACATACATCAAGTGTTCTCAAATCTTTAAAGACTCAATCCGATAAGATTACTTCAAGGGGAAAACTCAATTCATTACAAGAGAGAAGAGGGGGAGGAGAAACATAGGATCCAACTATAATAGCAAAGCTCGCGATACATCAAGATCGTATCATCTCAGGAACACGAGAGAGAGAGAGAGAGAGATCAAACACATAATTACTGGTACATACCCTCAGCCCCGAGGGAGCACTACTCCCTCCTCGTCATGGAGAGCACCGGGATGATGAAGATGGCCACCGGAGAAGGATTGTCCCCTCCGGCAGGGTGCCGGAATGGGTCTAGATTGGCTTTTGGTGGCTACGGAGGCTTCTGGGGCGGAACTCCCGATCTATGTTGCGTTCTAGAAGTTTTAGGGTATATGGAGTTATATAGGCAGAAGAAGCACGTCAGGGGAGCCATGAGGGCCCCACGAGGCAGGGGGCACGCCCCAGGGGGGTGGGCGCGCCCCCTACCCTCGTGAGCTCCTCCTTCCTTGACGTGGGGTCCAAGTCCGTCGGGTTTCTTTCCTTCCAAAAATAACTTCTCCAGTTGATTTCGTTCCATTTTGACTCCGTTTGATATTCCTTTTCTTCGAAACACTGAAATAGGCATAAAACAGAAAATCTGGGCTGGGCCTCCGGTTAATAGGTTAGTCCCAAAAATAATATAAAAGTGGATAATAGAGCCCAATATTGCCTAAAACAGTAGATAATATATCATGGAGCGATCAAAAATTATAGATATGTTGGAGACGTATCACCCCAGTACTGGGTGGCGTCGAGGTTATCTCACCAACAACTGCATAAAAGAGATTTTCGATGTCGGCGAAACTCTGGTATTCCAGAATTGCAACGATAAAATTGTGACGACAACACCTCGGAGCTCAACTCCCCGGGACACTGCCACAACCCTAATTGTCAGGAGGCACCAAGAACAATGTTCTCGTCACAAAACCATCAGAACGATTCCAATATACCCGCATGATCCTAAATTTTTTAGTGAAATTTGAGAAGAGAAGAGTCAAAACCCTACGTCAGGAGGCCTCACCAGAGCGACGAAGGGACTGGGGAGTAAAAAGAATCCTACTCTCAATATATATAATCCTATAAGACTGAAAACATTTTTTTAGACTCAACAACATTAGCGATTCGATCAAGCAGGGGGCTCCTAAGTCGGGGAAAGCTCTGATACTAACTTGTAACACCCATGATGCGGCTATATCTCCCACGTGTCGGAGCATGACTTAGAGGCATAACCGCATAGTAGGCATGTCGCAAGAGGGGTAATCTTTACACATCCCATGTACTGAATAAGAGAAGGATAAAGAGTTGGCTTACAATCGCCACTTCAAACAATACATAAACATCATACATTATCCAGAATACAATCAAGGTCCGACTATGGAACCAAAATAAAAGAAGACAACCCCAATTTCTAGAACCCCGATCGTCCCAACTGGGCTCCACTACTGACCATCTTGAAACGAAACAACACAACTGTCGGAATTCTGGGAACGGGGGTCCCCGGACTTGCCTGCCTGCGGCCCACGGCGTGGCTGAGCCAGCAGGCCGTACGGCCCATCTTCACCAACAAAGCGCCCAAGACCCTCGAGAGGGGCCAAGCCTCGTGAGGTGGACGACGCAAGACCTCCTCTGGAGTGGCCTAGCTAGGCAGGCTCACGAGGAGCGGAGATATCAAGGCGTGGCGAACCTCACGAGGCTCTCGTGACGTGAGCCGTGACGATCGACACCAGGCGGGCGCTAAGCGGGAGCCAGTAAGCACAACGTCCTTGTTTCCTCTCTAGTGTAAAGGGGGCAAGCGCAGCCGCGGAGTACCGAGGCCTTAGGCAAAGGTTGCCATTTCGGTGCAACAAGACCAAGACCATGGACTGCAAGACGGAAGTCATCGTGGAGCCCAGAACAACGTCACCACCAGAACTTTCTGCAGGCGAAGACTACTTTTGTCAGGATAGCTTGTACGAGCTTCCCCCCTTCAAATTAGCTCGCCATTGTTGGCTCCCTTCCTGCTTGATATTTGGGAAGAGGACCAGGGCATTTATAAATAGGACTAGCCACCACAGTGGAGGGGAGATCATCTTAGAGGGATCACCTCATCGGATCTGAGCGAGAGGAAGAGAGACCACCCCTCACACACAAGCTCACCGAGCACAAGAACGCCTTAACCTCAGGAGGCCGTTCTTCCCTTGTATTGTTCATCATCAACCCAAGAGGCAATCCACCACCACCACACTGGAGTAGGGTATTACACTGCAACGGTGGCCCAAACCAGTATAAACCCTGTGTCGTTCCGTGTTGTGAGTTCGTCGAGTTCATCCGCAAGATCTGAGCGAGCTAGAGCGTAGATCGGTTGGAGGGAAAGACTTCGCGCGCACCCCAGTGTTCGAACCTTAAGGGTTTGCCGAAACCCCACACCCCGACATTTGGCGCGCCAGGTATGGGTGCGCCGTAGCTTCCCTTCCATCAGTTCATCGCTCCGTCGCTCCGTCGTCTCCATGTCGGACGCTCGCCGCGCTCGAGCTGAGCGTCGGGCCGCCCTCGCCGCCTCATCGCTCAGACGGCTCCCGTCGGCGGGCCACCTCATCGTTCTCCGTCCCCCGCTTCCAACGCTACCACCGTCCCGGTGGGAAACGAGCAGCAGGCGTCCTCGCAACATCCTTCGGTGCGGCAGGACGGCCGCACCGCTTCTCCATCACTCACTCCTTCTAGCTCTTCGTCTCATGCGCACCGCACTCCCATGGAGGCACGGGCCGCGCTCATCGCGGCGAACGAGCTCCTGCGTTACCGCCCCATCGATGACGTCTATGAGGAGTGGCTCGACCGCGTGGCCGAGCTCGTCCGTGTCGTGGGGGGCTCTCTGGCGCCGTCCCATTCTTTGCCTCTCCCTCAGCAGGCCGCGAGAGACGGGGCTCGTGGCGTGCCTCCACCGCCTCGACCACAAGACGGTGCCTTGGTGCCAAGGCGCACGCCTCCGCGGCGTGATCCGCCGCGCCCGGCGCCCGCGCGTGAAGAAAGGAGCTGCCCAGAAATCCCGCGGCCGCGAGAAGCTGCACCAGCACTCCCCGCGCCACCTCTTCAAGACCACGTGCCGCCTGCGGTGGCACAGCGCGGACCTCGCCAAGACCAAGCTCCGCCCCCGAAGCGGGCTGCTACCTCTTGAGCACTTTGTTGGATTTCCCCGAAGAGGAGAGGATCATGCAGCAAAGTAGCGTAAGCATTTCCCTCAGTTTTTGAGAACCAAGGTATCAATCTAGTGGGAGGCTACGCGCGAGTCCCTCGTACCTACACAAAAACAATAGCTCAACGCAACCAACGCGCTTAGGGGTTGTCAATCCCTTCACGGTCACTTACGAAAGTGAGATTTGATAGAGATGATAAATAATATTTTTTGTATTTTTGGTATAGAGATGCAAAGTGAAAAGTAAAAGCAAAGCAATAATAAAGTGATGGAGATTGATATGATGAGAAAGAGACCCGGGGGCCATAGGTTTCACTAGTGGCTTCTCTCAAGAGCATAAGTATTCTACGGTGGGTGAACAAATTACTGTTGAGCAATTGACAGAATTGAGCATAGTTATGAGAATATCTAGGTATGATCATGTATATAGGCATCACGTCCGAGACAAGTAGACTGACTCCTGCCTGCATCTACTACTATTACTCCACTCATCGACCGCTATCCAGCATGCATCTAGAGTATTAAGTTAAAAACAGAGTAACGCCTTAAGCAAGATGACATGATGTAGAGGGATAGTTTCATGCAATATGATAAAAACCCCATCTTGTTATCCTCGATGGCAACAATACAATACGTGCCTTGCTGCCCCTTCTGTCACTGGGAAAGGACACCGCAAGATTGAACCCAAAGCTAAGTACTTCTCCCATGGCAAGAACAACCAATCTAGTAGGCCAAACCAAACTGATAATTCGAATAGACTTGCAAAGATAACCAATCATACATCAAAGAATTCAGAGAAGATTCAAATATTATTCATAGATAGACTTGATCATAAACCCACATTTCATCGGTCTCAACAAACACACCGCAAAAAGAAGATTACATCGAATAGATCTCCATGAGAGAGGAGGAGAACATTGTATTGAGATCCAGAAAGAGAGAAGAAGCTATCTAGATACTAACTATGGACCCGTAAGTCTGAACTAAACTACTCACACTTCATCGGAGGGGCTTCGATGATGATGTAGAAGCCCTCCGTGATCGATGCCCCCTCCGGCGGAGCTCCGGAACAGGCCCCAAGATGGGATCTCGTGGATACAGAAAGTTGCGGCGGTGGAATTCGGTTTTTGGCTCCGCATCTGGTCGTTTGGGGGTACGTGGATATATATAGGAGGAAGAAGTACGTCGGTGGAGCAACAGGGGGCCCACGAGGGTCGAGGGCGAGCCTGGGGGGGGGGGGGCAGGCGCGCCCCCTACCTCGTGGCCTCCTGTTAATTGGCTTGACATAGGGTCCAAGTCTCCTGAGTTGTATCCGGTGAGAAAATCACGTTCCCGAAGGTTTCATTCCGTTTGGACTCCGTTTGATATTCCTTTTCTTCGAAACCCTAAAACAGGCAAAAAACAACAATTCTGGGCTGGGCTCCGGTTAATAGGTTAGTCCCAAAAATAATATAAAAGTGGATAATAAATCCCAATAATGTCCAAAACAGTAGATAATATAGCATGGAGCAATCAAAAATTATAGATACGTCGGAGACGTATCAAGCATCCCCAAGCTTAATTCCTGCTCGTCCTCGAGTAGGTAAATGATAAAAACAGAATTTTTGATGCGGAGTGCTACTTGGCATAATTTCAATGTAATTCTTCTTAATTGTGGTATGAATATTCAGATTCAAAAGATTCAAGACAAAAGTTCATGTTGACATAAAAATAATAATACTTCAAGCATACTAACAAAGCAATTATGTCTTCTCAAAATAACATGGCCAAAGAAAGCTATCCCTACAAAATCATATAGTCTGGCTATGCTCTATCTTCACCACACAAAGTATTTAAATCATGCACAACCCCGATGACAAGCCAAGTAATTGTTTCATACTTTTGACATTTTCAAAACTTTTTCGATCTTCACGCAATACATGAGCGTGAGCCATGGATATAACACTATATGTGAAATAGAATGGTGGTTGTGGAGAAGACAAAAAGAGGGGAAGATAGTCACACATCAACTAGGCGTATCAACGAGCTATGGAGATGCCCATCAATAGATATCAATGTGAGTGAGTAGGGATTGCCATGCAATGGATGCACTAGAGCTATAAGAATATGAAAGCTCAACAAAAGAAACTAAGTGGGTGTGCATCCAACTCGCTTGCTCACGAAGACCTAGGGCATTTTGAGGAAGCCCATCATTGGAATATACAAGCCAAGTTCTATAATGAAAAATTCCCACTAGTATATGAAAGTGACAGAATGAGAGACTCTCTACCAGGAAGATCATGGTGCTACTTTGAAGCATAAGTGTGGTAAAAGGATAGTAACATTGTCCCTTCTCTCTTTTTCTCTCATTCTTTGGGCCTTCTCTTTTTATGGCCTCTTTTTTTTCGTCCGGAGTCTCATCCTGACTTGTGGGGGAATCATAGTCTCCATCATCCTTTCCTCACTTGGGACAATGCTCTAAAAATGATGATCATCACACTTTTTTTTACAACTCAACAATTACAACTCAATACTTAGAACAAAACTAGGACAAATGCCCGTGCGTTGCAATGGGCTAACAATATCTTAAAACCTGCCCTATGTGAGAGTACACATCATTTTTTATATCTAGTTCTGATAAACATCGGTAATAAGTTTATAATCCTATTGCCTTTTAGAGTATGACGCATGGACGTAAAGGAGCCACCCTAACATCTTTCATCTGATGGAAGAGTAGTGGTGCACGTAATAGTCTAGTAATCGGTTTTATTTTTTACTTTTTGAAAAATGCAAATATTTCTTTATTTTAAATTAATTAAAGAATCTTTAATTTTTTATCCTTTTATTATAATTGAAACATGTTTTGAGATCAACATTTTTTGAACATGTGTTTTTAAATTTGAATTTTGTGATCAATTTTAAATGATTTTGTTAAAAAAATTGGAACATTTATTGGTATTTTAATGCATTTTTAAAAGCATGATTTTTTTAAAAAGCAAAAATAATTTGAAACACTCTTTATCTCACATGCTCGGTGACCGTAATTTAAAAAAGGATTGTTGATGTCTAGACCATGTAGTATAAAATTGAGAAAGCCGTCGAGATGTGCTTTGATGTTCCTCCTTCATCTTAGCACCAGTGGCGGAGCTTGGCCCAGAAAGATGGATGGGCCGGCTGAAGAAAATAACTATAAGGATTGCATTTCGTGGCCCAAAAATACGTAGAAAATGGCATGGGCTGGGTGAGCTATGGCCCATCCGGCATTGCTATAGCTCCACCATTGCTTAGCACTAAAATCGGATGGAAGAGAAATGGTATAAGTGTTTTTAACAGGATATACAGACGGTGGAATTACATATACTATTTGAGAGTTTAATCACTAATCTAAAAGTTTTTCTTAGAATTTTTAAAAGTTTTGAATTCAAACGAATTTATTTTAAATGCAAGTGTAGTGGTGCATCTAAATAGGGTTGTTTATATATATAGTTTGTTGTGTGTTAAGAGCAACTCCAACGGGGTGACCAATTTCGTCCGCGGCCGTTCGTTTGGATCGGCGCGAACAGAAAAGTCGGCCCAACGCGCCGACCCAAACGGACGCACGTCCACTTTCGTCCGCCCGCCGACCCATTCCCGGCCCATTTTTGAGTCGGATTAGCGTCGGCGCGGACACAAGACGGAAGCGCGCGCTCGCCCTCTTTCTTCACCGAACCCGCTGATCGGTGGCACATTGGCCTCTTCACATCAAACAGCACACCCTTGCCCGCCTGCTTCGTCGCCTACACCGCCGGCATTTTTTCCGATAAAAAGATAGTTCTAGCGTACAAGATAAAAGAAAAGACCAACTACTCGTTGCTTTCCGACTCCGACTCGGTAATGTCCTCCTCCGACGTCTGAATGTAGGCGTCAGCATGCTGCTCGTCTTCGAAGTCCTAACCCGACATTTCTCGTAGCTTCAGTTTCAATTGAGTGGTCTGCTTCCGCGAACGCTTGTCCTCCCGATAGGCGGCTCACTCCGTCCTCCTCGCGTCCCTCTCCGTCCTCCTTTGCTTGTAGAACTGGCGCTCGTCGACGATGTCCTGCGGGAAGCGTTCGCGCCACACCACCATGGCTTCCACGTCCATCTCGGCGATAGCGAGGCGACGTTGCCGCCTCCGGTGGACACGACGATCCTCGTCGGTGAAAAGCCGCGGGAGAGGCGCGAGATCCTATGCCCGCTGGCTCGACACATCAGGAAAATTCATATCCCGATGAGGCCTCAGGAGGCGCCACGCCGCCGCGTCGTGCGTGCGGGCTGCCTCCTCTGCAGTGTCGAAGGTGCCGAGGATGAGGCATTTCTCGCGAAACCAGATCTCGGAGGAGATGGCGCCGGAGTGGTGCTCGCGGACTCCGCGAAAATCCGAAGCGCCCAGGCGGCGCATCGACATGGTGGCACAGAGGCGACGAGGCTAGTGAGAGGGGGCGAGACGAGTGGGCGGCGGTTAAAGCGTGGAGGGAGCGCCTCCTTATAACGAGCGTCGGCCGCGGCGCGCGCGCGGACCTTTCCCGCGCGCTGGAGCGCCAAAACCAACGCGCGCTAGGCCTCTTTTCTCCGTGCGCGCGAACCTTTCCCGCGCGCTGGAGCGCCAAAACCAGCGCACGCTAGGCCGCTTTTCCCCGTGCGTGCGAACCTTTCCCGCGCGCTGGAGCGCCAAAATTAGTGCGACGGCATGGCCGCTGGCATGATCTAAAACACGCACGGTCATGAAATGGGTTGACCCGTTGGACTCACTGCCGACCCAAATTTAAAAGAGGACGGACGGGCGGCCGACCCAAACGGACAAAAACATCATCCGTTTGGGTCAGCCCGTTGGAATTGCTCTAACATTCAAAAGCAAACAGGTTTTAGTATGTTGTTTGTTTTTTAAAAAATGTTGGCTGTTTGGTTGCAAGATCTCCATTTGTTTTGTGTACTATTCGAAAGACCGCACGCACTCCCCGTCAACATAAGTAAAAAAAGCAAACTTTGTTGGTAAATTTCAGATGGAGGCCACGTACAGCATCACGTGTATGCCTCGTCCAATCTAGTCAAATTCGCTGGCAAGCCTATCCTCATCTCTTTTCCTCACCCATCATCCATCGACCTCCTCGTCCTCCTCTCCTCTCGTTCGTAGTGCCGTCCACCAGGAGAGAACCCATTCCCTCGCCCGATCCGGTGCCCCCTCGCCACCCGCTGTTGCCGTTTTACTCTCAACCCTCTAGCTCCTGTTTTACTCTCAACCCTCTAGCTCCCGTGCATCTCTTTCTCTGGCTGCTCATGCCGCCGCTTTGGCGCGCGGCGCCGCTGGCTCGTCCGGCATCCTCTGCTCCAGAGGATCCCGCGGCCGATGCCGGTTGCCGATTGTGCTAATCCCGATCTCGATTTCCCAAATCTTTCTTCATTTGTGGGATTAATTCCTTCGTTCTGCTCCCTTCATACTTTTGTTGATTTCTGATACGGCAAAATCGCTGGCGAATATAAATTGAGTGGATTATACGCAAAGGAGCAAGGTGGGACTATTTCTGAGTTCTAATAATAGTATTTTTCGCTACTCGTCTAATCATCGTTTAAAAAAAATTGCGGGCCATGGTGACGAGCAAACTCACGTCTCGGTCCAGCGACGGACGGGACCTACTCCATGAGGCAAAAGGAGTGCGGGTTCTATTGTGAAAAAATACAGGGACTTTTTACTTTTATAAAAACGCTACGACAGTGAACCCGGAGACTCAATCCGTGCTTTATTATTAGGGAGATATGACTCTACATGAATGCCTCCGGCGGTGTACCGGGATATACAATGAATCAAGAGTGACATGTATGAAAGAATTATGAATGGTGGCTTTGCCATAAATACGATGTGAACTACATGATCATGCTAGCAATATGACAATGATGGAGCATGTCATAATGAACGAAATGGTGGAAAGTTGCATGGCAATATATCTCGGAGTGACTATGGAAATGCCATGATAGGTAGGTATGGTGGCTGTTTTGAGGATGGTATTTGGTGGGTGTATGATACCGGTGAAAAGTGCGCGGTATTAAAGAGGCTAGCAATGGTGGAAGGAAGGAAAGTGTGTATAATCCATGGACTCAACATTAGTCATAAAGAACTCATAAACTTATTACAAAAATCTAGAAGTTATCAAAGCAAAGTAATACGCGCATGCTCCTAGGGGGATAGATTGGTAGGAAAAGACCATCGCTCGTCCCTGACCGCCACTCATAAGGAAGACAATCAATAAATAAATCATGCTCCAACGTCATCACATAACGGTTCACCATACGTGCATGCTACGGGAATCACAAACTTTAACACAAGAATTTCTCAAATTCACAACTACTCAACTAGCATGACCCTAATATCACCATCCTCATATCTCAAAACAATTATCAAGCATCAATTTTTTTCTTATTATTCAACGCACTCAAAAGAAAGTTTTACAAATCTTGAATACCAAGCATATTATTATTAAGCAAATTACCATGCTATTAAGACTCTCAAAATAATCCAAGTGAAGCATGAGAGATCAATAGTTTCTATAAAACAAATCCACCACCGTGCTCTAAAAGATATAAGTGAAGCACTGGAGCAAAATTATATAACTCAAAAGATATAAGTGAAGCACATAGAGTATTCTATCAAATTCCAAATTATGTTGGCTCTCTCAAAAGGTGTGTACAGAAAGGATGATTGTGGTAAACTAACAAGCAAAGACTCAAATCATAAAAGACGCTCCAAGCAAAACACATATCATGTGGTGAATAAAAATATAGCTCCAAGTAAAGTTACCGATAGAAGTAGACGAAAGAGGGGATGCCTCGGAAGGCATCCCCAAGCTTTGGATTTTAGGTGTCCTTACATTATCTTGGGGGTGCCATGGGCATACCCAATCTTAGGCTCTTGCCACTCCTTGTTCCATAATCCATCAAATCTTACCCAAAACTTGAAAACTCCACAACACAAAACTTAAAGTAGAAAATCTCGTGAGCTCCGTTAGCGAAAGAAAACAAAAGACCACTTCAAGGTACTGTAATGAACTGATTATTTATTTATATGTGTGTTATACCTACTGTATTCCAACTTCTCTATGGTTCATAAACTATTTTACTAGCCAAAGTTTCATCAAAATAAGCAAACAACACACGAAAAACAGAATCTGTCAAAAAGAGAACAGTCTGTAGTAATCTGTAGCTAGCGCAAGATCTGGAACCCCAAAAATTCTAAAATAAATTGCTGGACGTGCGAAATTTATCTATTAATCATCTGCAAAAATAATTAACTAAATATCACTCTCCAAATAAAAATGACAGCAGTTCTCATGAGCGCTAAAGTTTCTGTTTTTTACAGCAAGTTCAACAAGACTTTCCCCAAGTCTTCCCAACGGTTCTACTTGGAACAAACACTAATTAAACACAAAAAACACAACCAAAACAGAGGCTAAAAAATTTATTTATTACTAAACAGGAGCAAAAATCAAGGAATAAAAATAAAATTGGGTTGCCTCCCAACAAGCGCTATCGTTTAACGCCCCTAGCTAGGCATGACAAGCAAGAATAGATCTAGGTATTGAAATCTTTGGTAGGCAATCCATAAGTGGCTCTCATGATAGATTCATATGGTAATTTTATTTTATTTCTAGGGAAGTGTTCCATGCCCTTTTTAATGGAAATTGGAATCTAATATTCCCTTCCTTCATATCAATAATTGCACCAACCGTTCTAGGGAAAGGTCTACCGAGAATAATAGGGAAGAAGGATTGCAATCTATATCAAGAACGATAAAATCTACGGGCACACAATTCCTATTTGCAACAATAAGAACATCATTAATTCTTTCCATAGGTTTCTTAATAGTGGAATCCGCAAGATGCAAGTTTAGAGAGCAATCATCAAAATTACGGAAATCTAGCAAATCACACAAAGTTTTGGGAATAGTAGAGACACTAGCACCCAAATCACACAAAGCATAAAACTCATGATCTTTAATTTTCATTTTAATAGTTGG
Source organism: Triticum dicoccoides (assembly GCF_002162155.2). Taxonomy (NCBI): domain Eukaryota; kingdom Viridiplantae; phylum Streptophyta; class Magnoliopsida; order Poales; family Poaceae; genus Triticum; species Triticum dicoccoides. The sequence goes on along the minus strand of NC_041390.1, from coordinate 172,913,655 downwards.
TTCCCACTCATCACAAATTTTTCGTGGGATAGAAACTTCCAATTCAAGTTTTTCTTCATAAGATTGCATTAAGGTATCAATGATATGTTTAGCAAACGCTTTATTTTGACTATAAGCGTGAGGAGAATTTAGCACGGATTGCAACAAGGAAATACAATCAACCAAAGAGCAATTTTCATAGTTAAATTCCTTGAAATCCATAATAGTGGGTTTAGCAACATCTAGGGTTTTAATTTCTTCAATCCCACTTTTATCAAATTTAGCATCAAGATCAAAAGATTCAGAATTTTTGGAGTGCCTTCTAGGTGGAGGTGGATCATATTCAGTCCCATCATTATCAAGATTCATATTGCAAAAAAAGATTTAATAGGGGACACATCAATAACTTTTAGATCTTCATCATTATTTTCATAGGAACTAGAAGAACACACTTTTATAAAGGCATCTTTCTTAGCACGCATCCTAGCGGTTCTTTCTTTGCACTCATCAATGGAAATTCTCATGGCTTTGAGAGACTGATTGATATCATGCTTAGGAGGAATAGATCTAAGCTTTAAACAATCAACATCAAGAGCAATTCTATCAACGTTCCTAGCCAATTCATCAATCTTAAGCAATTTTTCTTCAATCAATGTATTAAATTTTTTTTGCGAAGTAATAAATTCTTTAATATTAGATTCAAAATCAGAGGGCATCTTATTATAATTTCCATAAGAATTGTTGTAGGAATTACCATAATTATTAGAGGGATTACTAGGATAAGGCCTAGAGTTGAAGTTTCCTCTATACGCGTTGTTACCAAAATTGTTCCTACCAAGAAAATTCGCATCCATAGATTCATTATTATTCTCAATCAAAGTAGACAAGGGCACATCATTAGGATCAGAAGAAACACTCTTATTAGCAAATAATTTCATAAGTTCATCCATCTTTCCATTGAAAACATTAATTTCTTCTATCGCATGCACCTTTTTAGTAGATCTTTCAGTATGCCATTGAGAATAATTAACCATAATATTATCTAGGAGCTTAGTAGCTTCTCCTAAAGTGATTTCCATAAAAGTGCCTCCTGCGGCCGAATCTAAAAGATTTCTAGAAGCAAAATTCAATCCAGCATAAATTTTTTGTATAATCATCCACAAATTTAAACCATGAGTAGGGCAATTACGTATCATTAGTTTCATCCTCTCCCGAGCTTGTGCAACATGTTCATGATCAAGTTGCTTAAAATTCATAATATCGTTTCTAAGAGAGATGATCTTAGCGGGAGGAAAATACTTAGAGATAAAAGCATCTTTGCACTTGTTCCATGAATCAATACTATTTTTAGGCAAAGACGAAAACCAAGCTTTAGCACGATCTCTAAGTGAAAAGAAATAGCTTCAATTTAACAATATCATTATCGACACTTTCTTCTTTTGCATGTCACACAAATCAACGAAGCTATTAAGATGGGTAGCGGCATCTTCACTAGGAAGGCCGAAGAACGGATCTTTCATGACAAGATTCAGCAAAACAGTATTAATTTCACAAGATTCAGTATCGGTAAGAGGAGCAATCGGAGTGCTAAGGAAATCATTGTTGTTGGTATTGGTGAAGTCACACAATTTAGTATTATGTTGAGCCATCGCGACAAATAAGCAATCCAACACACAAGCAAACAAAAAGCAGACGGGCAAAAGAGGCAAATAGAGAGGGAGGATAGAGAGAGAGAGAGGGCGAATAAACGGCAAGGGTGAAGTGAGGGAGAGGAAAACGAGAGGAAAATGGCAAATAATGTAATGCGGGAGATAGGGATTGTGATGGGTACTTGGTATGTTGAATTTTGCGCAGACTCCCTGACAACGGCGCCAGAAATTCTTCTTTCTACCTCTTGAGCACTGCGTTGGATTTCCCCGAAGAGGAGAGGATCATGCAGCAAAGTAGCGTAAGTATTTCCCTCAGTTTTTGAGAACCAAGGTATCAATCCAGTAGGAGGCTACGCGCGAGTCCCTCGTACCTACACAAAAACAATAGCTCAACGCAACCAACGCGCTTAGGGGTTGTCAATCCCTTCATGATCACTTACGGAAGTGAGATCTGATATAGATGATAAATAATATTTTTGGTATTTTTGGTATAGAGATGCAAAGTGAAAAGTAAAAGCAAAGCAATAATAAAGTGATGGAGATTGATATGATGAGAAAGAGACACGGGGGCCATAGGTTTCACTAGTGGCTTCTCTCAAGAGCATAAGTATTCTACGGTGGGTGAATAAATTACTGTTGAGCAATTGATAGAATTGAGCATAGTTATGAGAATATATAGGTATGATCATGTATATAGGCATCACGTCCGAGACAAGTAGACCAACTCCTGCCTGCATCTACTACTATTACTCCACTCATCGACCGCTATCCAGCATGCATCTAGAGTATTAAGTTAAAAACAGAGTAACGCCTTAAGCAAGATGACATGATGTAGAGGCATAGTTTCATGCAATATGATAAAAACCCCATCTTGTTATCCTTGATGGCAATAATACAATAAGTCCCTTGCTGCCCCTTCTGTCACTGGGAAAGGACACCGCAAGATCGAACCCAAAGCTAAGCACTTCTCCCATGGCAAGAACAACCAATCTAGTAGGCCAAACCAAACTGATCATTCGAAGAGACTTGCAAAGATATCCAATCATACATAAAAGAATTCAGAGAAGATTCAAATATTATTCATAGATAGACTTGATCATAAACCCACAATTCATCGGTCTCAACAAACACACCGCAAAAAGAAGATTACATCGAATAGATCTCCACGAGAGAGGGGGAGAACATTGTATTGGGATCCAAAAAGAGAGAAGAAGCCATCTAGCTACTAACTATGGACCCGTAGGTCTGAAGTAAACTACTCACACTTCATCGGAGGGGCTTCGATGATGATGTAGAAGCCCTCCGTAATCGATGCTCCTCTGGCGGAGCTCCGGAATAGCCCCCAAGATGGGATCTCGTGGATACAGAAAGTTGTGGCGGTGGAATTAGGTTTTTGGCTCCGTATCTGATTGTTTGGGGGTACGTGGATATATATAGGTGGAAGAAGTACGTCGGTGGAGCAACAGGGGGCCCACGAGGGTGAAGGGCGCGCCTGGGGGGGGGGCAGGCGCGCCCCCTACCTCGTGGCCTCCTGTTAATTGGCTTGACGTAGGGTCCAAGTCTCCTGAGTTGTATTTGGTGAGAAAATCACGTTCCCGAAGGGTTTCATTCCGTTTAGACTCCGTTTGATATTCCTTTTCTTCGAAACCCTAAAACAGGCAAAAAGCAGCAATTCTGGGCTGGGCCTCCGGTTAATAGGTTAGTCCCAAAAATAATATAAAAGTGGATAATAAAGCCCAATAATGTCCAAAACAGTAGATAATATAGCATGGAGCAATAAAAATTATAGATACATTGGAGACGTATCACGAGCCCCGGCAACCATGGCAGGCTGCTGCACCTTCACCCCCGAGCTGCGCAGCGTTGCCTGGCTAGGCAAGTTCAAGCCAGGTCTGCCTCCTCGGTACGACGGCACCGCCAACCCCGCGGAGTTCCTGCAGCTCTATGAGTTGAGCATCGAAGCGGCCAACAGCGATGAAAAAGTCATGGCGAACTGGTTTCCCATGGCTCTCAAGGATGGGGCCCGCTCCTGGGTCCTGAACCTGCAGCATGGCTCAATCTCTGTCGGTGTTCTGGGAACGGGGGTCCCCAGGCTTGCCTGCCTGCGGCCTACGGCATGGCTCAAAGGGGGGCCCAGCACAGCCCTTCTTCACCAACACAAAACCAAGACCCTCGCGAGGGGCCAAGCCTCGCGGGGCGGATGACGCGGAGCTTCCTCAGGCACGACCTCGTCAGGCTGGCTCACGAGGAGGCAGAGAGATCAAGGCGGGGTACCTCACGAGGTGCCCATGACGCAAGCCATGACAACTCAGGGCGCCAGGCAGGTGCCAGCCCGCGCAGCGTCCTCCTTTCCTCTTTGGTGCAAAGGGGGCAAGCACAGCCGCGGAGTACTGAGGCATCAGGCAAAGGTTGCCATTTTGGTGCAACGAGACCAAGACCAGGAGGACTACAAGATGGAGGTCACCGTGGAGCCCAAGACGGCGTCATCACCAGAGCTTTGCGCAGGAGAAGACTACTTTTGTCAGGATAGCTGATACTTGCTGTCCCCCTTCAAATTAGCCCGCCATTGTTGGCTCCCTTCCCGCTCAATATTTGGGGAGAGGACCAGGGCCTCTATAAATAGGACCAGCCACCCACATAGCTGGAGGGACGAAGACCAAGACAAAGACGAAGACGAAGACGAAGACGAAAAGAGAGAGAAAAAGGTGGCTGAACTCCTCCCAGCAGTTCATCGCCTCAGCCAAGAACAGACCCTCGCGAGGCTGTTCTTCCTTGTATTGTTCATCATTATCAGCCCAAGAGGCAATCCACACATGACACACTGGAGTAGGGTATTACACCACAACGGTGGCCCGAACCAGTATAAACCCTGTGTCTCTTGTGTTGTTCTTTCCTTAGTTTAGATCCTAGAACGGCGGAGGGGTGCAGGAAGGTAGGAGGCGAAATCTCCGCACGCACCCCAGTGTTCGAACCTCAAGGGTCTGCCGGAACCCGAAATCCGACAATCTCCTCCTGGGATGAGATGCACGACCACTTTGTCGCCAACTTCCAGGGCACTCGTGACCGCCCACCGGTCGCGGGCGACCTACGCCGCATCAATAAACAGCCAGGAGAGACCCTCCAGAAGTACATCCAGCGCTTCAACAGCACATGCCTCAAGACCCCCAAGGTCACGAACGAGGCCATCATCTCAGCGTATTCCGACGGCGTCCACGATGTCAAGATGAAGGAAGAGCTGGCTATCCATGAGGAGCTTTGCACATCTCAGGAGATGTTCAACCTGGCGACCAGGTGCGCGAGAGCTGAGGAGGGGCGCCTCTCTCTCCTTGAGCTGCCAGCTGCAGGAGTGGAGGAAAAGAAGGCCAAGGCCAAGGACGTGAAGCGCAAAGAGACAGTAGTGCTCGGAGCAGAGCCCAACACCAAGTGAGGCAGAGATCAGCCCGAGTCATCCAAGAACGGCCGCCCATTCTGCGCCTTCCACAACATGAACACCCACAACACCAGCGACTGTCAAGAGCTCATAGCCATTCGGGAAGGACGCTTCGGCCAATGCCCCGACCGCAATGACTGGGGCTACGGCCGCGGAGGCAGATGCTAGGACGACCGTGGCCCGCGCCAGGAGTGGCGTGACCGGCCTCGTGAGGACCGCTGCCAGGACCAACCTCGCGAGGGCGCCTGGAGGGACCCGCCTCGTGAGGATTGCCCCCAGGGCAACGCTGGTCTTCCCTTGTTGCCGCCGCCAAGGAGGAACGACAACCATCACCAGGACGAGGGGGCTGGGGGCTTCCAGGAGCCGCGCGCAGTCGCTTGCATCTTGGGCGGCACTCAGGCCCCAGCCTCTCAGCGCATCTTCAAACAGTTTGCTCGCAAGGTGAGCGCAGCGCTCCCCAAGCTCGAGGCCACGCACCTGCTCCGGTGGTCCCAAATGCGCCATCACCTTCAGCTCGGCCGACCAGCTCATGTGTGCAGCCACCGCTGGCACACTCCCTATGTTGTGCTCCCCAGTCATCAGCAATGTGCCAGTCACCAAGACTCTCATCAACGGCGGCGCAGGGCTCAACATCCTATCCGCCGACACATTCAACAACCTCCAAGTGACCTATGAGCAGCTCCAGCCAACCAAGACTTTCTCAGGAGTGACTAACGGTTCCACCACACCAATAAGGCAGGTCCGCCTGCCTGTCACCTTCGGGAAGTGCAAGAATTACCGCACGGAGCTCATCGACGTTGATGTCACACACACCCGCCTGCCGTACAATGCCATCCTCGGGTATCCAGCCCTGGCCAAGTTCATGGTAGTCACTCACCACGGCTACAAAGTTCTCAAGATGCCAGGAAGCGGGGGGATCATCACGGTCCCATGTGAAGAAAGGGATGCGGTGTGCTCCCTTGAGTGCGCCTTCCAAGCCGCAGAAATCGACAACCCTGACAACAGAAGTGAAGGCCCTTCGGAGACCATCCCCAAGAAGAAGCTACCACGCCGTGTAGGACCCCAAGAAGATAGCATCTCATCAGGAGCCTTGTCAGGATCGGCGCCCGCCCAAGGGGCGCCTCCCTCCACCGCATAGGAAAGCGCGCCCGGCACCCTCCTCAAGCAAGGCTCGGGGGCTCTCTTCTGGAGGGCCTCAAACCTTGCCAATCTCACGAGGGAGGCGCTCGGGCACCACTTGGAAGAGTGCTTCACGTCACGTGTTCCTTAGGAGAGCATGGGGCAAGGGATGCCCACCACCCAGGAGTTCATCACCAAGACCACCCAAGAGCTACAAGACGCAAGAGCCATGCATGGTGACAGCCGCTCACAGAGTGTGGCTCACCACCCAGGCGAGGGTGCTGAGCTGCGCGCCTGCGTCGACATCCCAGGGCTCAACAGGGTCGCATCTCAGGAACGCTTCTGGCCATCATGCGCGGGCCGTTGTGAGGGTCCACCACACATCTTCGTTTGCATGCCCTTCGGCTTGCCAAGCGTGGCGTCGGCCCATCGAGACAATGTGCGACAAGTCCTGGTGGCTCAGGAGGCCAGGTTCCACGCCGTTCTAGAGGAGATGGCGACGGACTTCAGGGAACCTCCTAAGCTCCCAGAGCCTCCCGAGGCTTTGGGTCCCGGTGGCTCATGAGGAGTCATTCCTTCAACACGTGGCTTCAGCTGCACCAGCTCTACTTCGTCTACAGACCTAGGTGACATCTTCCAAGTTCATTTAAGCTGGGAGCGCCCCACGGGCTGCACTATTCCCAGGCCACGTGGGTCCGTCCCTGTGGCATGTATCCCTTCTGCTTATGTTTCTAAGCTTACCTCACTGGGGGCGCCCCTCGGGCTGCATCATCCCCACGCCGCTCGGGCCAGACCCAGTGGCATGTACCTTCCTGCATTTATCCCAGACAATCTGCTCTTCATGCTTAACCTGCTAACTGCTATCACCTATTTGATCACCACCCGCCACGGGTCCATTCGCCCCATGCAATTTGCTTGCACTTTAAAAGGGGGGCTCCTGAGCATCACGACTCAGGAGCTCTTACTAGCTCTCCAGCCATCACCCCTTGGCCTTGACAACGGCACCGCGACCTGGCATACCAGCAGCGGCTGAGCTCGCTCGAGGGCCGGGACATGAGGACGTAGAGTGCTTGCATCTAACCACCTTGCAGGGACATACAATCACCAAGACACAAGACCAGGCGCAACCCGCCTTGAGGTAGGGCCTCGTGAGTCCCACTGTCGGTGTCAAAACCGGCGGATCTCGGGTAGGGGGTCCCGAACTGTGCGTCTAGGCCGGATGGTAACAGGAGGCAAGGGACACGAGGTTTTATCCAGGTTCGGGCCCTCTTGATGGAGGTAAAACCCTTCGTCCTGCTTGATTAATATTGATGATATGGGTAGTACAAGAGTAGATCTACCACGAGATCGGAGAGGCTAAACCCTAGAAGCTAGCCTATGGTATGATTGTTGTTCTGTATGTTGTCCTACGGACTAAAACCCTTCGGTTTATATAGACACCGGAGAGGGTTAGGGTTACACAAAGTCAGTTACAATGGTAGGAGATCTGCATATCCGTATCGCCAAGCTTGCCTTCCACGCCAAGGAAAGTCCCTTTCGGACACGGGACGAAGTCTTCAATCTCGTATCTTCATAGTCCAGGAGTTCGGCTGAAGGTATAGTCCGGCCATCCGGACACCCCCTAATCCAGGACTCCCTCAGTAGCCCCCGAACCAGGATTCAATGACGATGAGTCCGGCGCACAGATTATCTTCGACATGGCAAGGCGGGTTCTCCTCCAAATTCCGTGTACCTGTTGAATAAAGTCCGGTTTGTTGTAAATGTTGCGCTCCTCGGCTTCTATGCCCAATAATGGCCGTCTCCCACATGTCAAACGAATATGAAAAGTCTGAGTGTTTTTACATCCACACCCCTAGCCGCGTAAATGAGCCGCCCATTTAAGGGGACGAGGATTTAGATCCAAACCACACCTTCTCCCCTTCGCGAGTGTTCATCAGAGTGCATCCGACAAAGGTCCATATCACCATGGCCAGCCGTCGCAACAACTCCTTTCGCCCTTCTAGCCCTCAGCCTAGATATTGGGAGAGATGCTCCATCCTGCATAGCGAGCTAGTGACGCTCCAGACCAAGGGATTTCTCCCCCCGGCCTATATGGTTCCGGTTCGAGCCGGTCTTGCCATCTATAATGGCGGAGAGCAAGCGGAGAGTGCCCATAATCCCTCCAAAGGAGAGCGGGTGTGCCTTGTCCCTTATTTAATAAGAGGGCTCGGATTTCCTATCCATCCATTTCTCCGGGGACTCCTGGAGTTCTATGGCCTCTAGCTACACAATCTCACGCCTGCCTCTGTATTGCATATCGCGGGCTTCGTAGCCCTCTGCGAGCTGTTCTTGGGTGTTGAGGCTCATTTCGGGCTGTGGAAAGAGCTATTTTGCCTTGTGCCCCATTCTCAGAACGGGTCGATATTTCAAGTGGGCGGAGCCGAAGTGTGGCGCATCGCCGGGACTGGATATCTATCCGGAACCCCAAAGAAGGCGTCCGAGGACTAGCCTTCGGAATGGTTTTACATAGAGGATGTCCCGCTGCCTGATCCTGTCTGGATCGGCCTCCCTGAGTTCGACGGTGCTCCACTAAAGAAGCGCCTAAGTTGGCGTCCATGGAGCCCTCAGAGGGAAAGTGACAAGGACGTCCATTACCTGATGGGCCGGATAAGATTGTTAGCTCATTCCGGACTGACCATGATCGGGGTCATGGCCGCATGCATCATGCGAGGGGTGCAGCCGCTAAAGTACAGAGGCCACCCCATGTTGGATTTCAACGGGGAGGACGACGCCACCCGCTACAGCCGTAAGGGACCGGATTCGGCTGCGGCCCTAACAAAGACCTTGTTTGCTTTGTACAAGGGAGAAGAGGAGGAATTTCTCCGCGTCAACCCACAGGGTGGATTCTCTATGTACAATCCCCCAAGCTGGGTAAGTGGTTTACTTGCCCATCCGTTTTATATTCCCATTGTCAAATACTCAGTCTGACGACTTTAACGCAGGAACTGCGCCAGGCTGTTAAAGAAATAAACAGCCCTCCTCCAAAACCCGAGGACCCAGGACGGTCCCTCGACCCGGCCTCTCAAGAGGATCCAGACTTATCTGTGGAGCTGATTGATGGAGTGTTCCATCAATTGAGCAAGGACAACACCTTGGTGGCCATTACGGCCGATTACCCAGGGCTAATTCCGGCCTCCTAGGTAACTGAGATCGAAGTCCTAGTAGCCCGAATAGGGGTCCGCCCTCTCGTGTTTTCAGTTTCCTGATTACAACCGAGCTTTGCAGGGGAGGTTTTTGAGATGGGAGGCCGAACCTGCAGCGACAAGCCAACAAGGGGCCGCAGGGCCCCGTGGGCAGAAAAGAAGTGCAGTCCGGACCGAGGCGTCAGCGCAAAGGTATGGCGCGCCCCCTTATCCCAGGTGTTATACCTTCAAGGCATATTAACACTCATGCTCTCTTCAGGACAAAGAGACCTCACCGGACTATATCCGGAGAGGCTGCCAATCGCGCCTCCACCAGCCAGGCTCTGAAGCCTGGTCCGGAGGCGGAGGCGAACACAAGGCACGCACCGGACGCTCCTCCGACGGAGGATGTGGACAGGTTGTCTGCCACCAACTCTGAGGTGGAGAGTGCCATGAACCACAGGCGTCGCCAGACAATTCTTTGCGACGCTTGTTTCTCTCGAGAGGCATTAGATGCCTTCAATTAGGGAGATGCGTACCTCCGTGCCGCTCAAAATGGTCTAGCCATAGCCACGGAGGAATATGTAAAAGACATACGGGTAAGAAAATATTGGTAATTATATATATACCAGTAGCCCCCGAGACTTGAAACAGTTAGAATAACTGATTTAAGGATCATTTATTATGCAGGTTCTTACAGAAAAGAATTCCCTACTGTCCCAGGAGCTGGAAGGGTGCAAAGCCCAACTTGAGGCCGCACTAGCCATGGCAGGGGAGCCCAAGGAGACCCCCTCTGGTAATATACACTTCGAAAGATAAGTATTTTGCGAAGCACGGCATGGGTGCGAATCTGACAAATGAAATTGTAGATGGCGCCAGATTGATTCCGGAAAGGCAACAACTCCTACGCCAGCTAAAGGCTGGTGATAAGGTGCTGACAAAGGTGAGGCGGGAGAAGAACGATCCCCAAGATGCCAACACCAAGCTGAGTGTCGACCTAAAAGATGTTCGTGCCTAGTTGTCGGACTCCGTTAAGGAGAATCAGCGGCTTCGGCGCGGCATATTTAGTAAGTGCTTGAACGAACCTTTGAAAAAAAGTTCGGCAGGGAAGTCGACTAACAGAGTAATGTCTGTAGGTGTGCTAACAGGTCGTCCTGCAGAGGAGATGCCCGGTTCTATGGGTGACCTTCTTCTCGAGCTCTCGCCACTGCTCGAGCAAGTTCGGTAGGTGATGCAAGGCGTCGCCCAGGCCTTGTGGCCATCCATCTCCATGCCCGAAGGTCTTGGAGATCTTGCGGAGAAGCTAAAGGGAGCACGGCGGCGCTTTTGATTGTGGAAGATATCGGCCTGCCGTCAAGGTGCTAGGGAGGCCTGGGCCGTGGTGAACACGCGGTACACAAAGGCTGACCCCAACCACATGGCCGAGGTCGGTCCTGTGGGGCCCGATGGGAAGGACATCCCTGTAAGCTTAGTATACGGCCAAGTAGAATTGGCCGCAAAGTATTCCCAGCAGGACTATAAATTAGACAGCCTGTTAGATGGTATTGAAGAGGAATACAAGCAGTCAGAATGACTATGTAATTTAATTGACATTTATAATGCCTTCTAGCCGGATTGTAGATCATTTGTCATGGCCGACCTTTTCGCTTCAGCCTCGGGACCTGACGGTCCAGAGTGTGTCCGAATTCCCATGCGGTTATATAAGAACCGGGGAATGCATGGAGACCAGGCGTAGGGGTCATTAGTGCGTGAACAGACAAGTGTCCGACTAGTTATGTTATATTACATGGTTAGTAAGAAACATCTTCCAGGGAGAATAGTTTCGTTAGGGGTTCCTTTCCCTGGGAGGCATGCCCTAAAGTGGATGCCCATTCTGTGAAAAAGACGCGGGAAAAAAGCATTTGGGGGCACGTAAATAAATAAGTGAAAAGATCATCTTTTAGGTCACCGACCGAATATTCCCTTAAGAACGCTAGCTTTCGGCTTCACCCAGTCTGAGGTACACATCCGGCTGATCCGGTAGTAACAATCGCAGAGGTGCTCCCTTTACTGCCTAGCCGAATAATCGGGAACGTAGGGGTAAGCACAGGAGCCAGGCAAACCAGCTTGGCCAAAACTTAAGTCATATCGATGCATATAATGGTGAAATATAAGGTACATGCAGAAGTGTAACGCATGTGTTGGGCATGAAGCCCGTATAAATAAGCTTCTGTTAAAAGAAGCCCCTAGGTTTAGTGAGTGCGAATAGCACGTCATTTGATGAGCCTTTAAAGGCTATAAGAGAAAGGAAGGGGAGAAGGAGTGAAATGTAAGACAGACAAGATATAAAAAATGGACAGAGGAAGGAGACGAACACAGAGTCTGACGCTAGGCATAGAATCTTCGGAGACAGGCTGCGTTCCATGGGTTCGGCTCGAGTCGGTTATCCGATGCATCTCGCAGGAGGTATGCTCCACCAGTCAGGACTTGGTCAATTATGAAGGGACCTTCCCACTTGGGCTTGAGTTTGTCCTTTTTCTTGTCCGGCAGGCGTAGAACTAATTCGCCAACGTTGTAATTTTTGGCCCGTACTTCTCTGCTTTGATATCTTCGAGCCTGCTGTTGATAGAATGCGGAACGGGCTTTTGCCACGTCACGCTCCTCCTCCAATGCATCCAAACTGTCCTGCCGATCGAGCTCGGCCTCTCTTTCTTCGTACATGCGCACTCGAGGTGAGTCATGAATTATGTCGCAAGGCAAAACTGCCTCTGCGCCGTACACCATAAAGAATGGTGTGTATCTGGTGGTGCAATTCGGCGTGGTCCGCAGCCCCCAGAGTACGGAGTCGAGCTCCTCTACCCAGTGCGTGTTAGATTCCTTGAGGGACCGCACTAATCTGGGTTTGATGCCGCTCATGATAAGACCATTTGCACGTTCGAACTGGCCGTTAGTTTGTGGGTGATAGACGGAAGCATAATCCAGCTTGATGCCCATGTTTTTGCACCAGAGTTTTACCTCGTCGGCCGTAAAGTTCGTGCCGTTATCAGTGATGATGTTGTGGGGGACGCCGTAACGGTGTACAACCCCGGATATAAAGTCTATCACTGGTCCGGATTCGGCCGTCTTAACAGGCTTGGCCTCTATCCATTTGGTGAACTTATCCACCATGACCAGTAAGTATTTTTGCTTGTGGGTTCCGCCTTTAAGGGGTCCAACCATGACAAGCCCCCAGACCGCGAAGGGCCAAGTGATGGGGATAGTTTGGAGGGCGGTGGGTGGCATATGGCTTTGGTTTGCAAAGAGATGGCAACCAACACATCGTTGGACTAAGTCCCGGGCGTCTGCCCGGGCCGTCGGCTAATAAAAGCCTGTACGGAAGGCCTTGCTTACAAGGGACCGAGCTGCAGCGTGATGACCGCCGAGTCCGGCATGAATTTCAGCCAGGAGGTTCCGCCCTTCCTCTTCGGAGATGCACCTTTGAAGGACTCCGGTAGTGCTTTTCTTATAAAGCTCTCCCTCGTGGACTTTGTAGGCTTTGGATCGCCGCACTATGCAGCGTGCCTCATTTTGGTCCTCGGGGAGTTCCTGCCTAGTAAGGTAGGTGAGGAATGGTTCTGTCCACGGGGCGATGACGGCCATTATTATGTGGGCTGAAGGTGTTATTTCATTGGCAGAGCCTCCGATAGTGTCAGAATGTTCGGTGTCGGGCAGTGCGGTTGGGTCCGGGCTGTTATTGTTCGGCTCCCCTTCCCATACTACGGATGGCTTGAACAGCCTTTCCAAGAAGATGTTGGGGGGACTACATCGCGTTTTGCGCCGATGCGTGCCAGGACATCTGCTGCCTGATTATTTTCCCGAGCTATATGGTGAAATTCGAGCCCTTCGAACCGAGCTGACATTTTTAGGATGGCGTTGCGGTAAGCTGCCATTTTTGGATCCTTGGCATCAAAGTCTCTATTTATTTGGGATATTGCGAGGTTCGAGTCGTCGCGCACCTCTAGGCGTTGAATGCCCATGGATACTGCCATCCGGCGACCATGTAAAAGGGCCTCATATTCGGCTGCATTGTTGGAGTCTGTGTACATAATCTGGAGTACGTATTGAACTATGTCTCCTATGGGGGACGTCAGAACGACGCCAGCCCCTAGTCCGGCCAACATCTTGGAGCCATCGAAATGTATGATCCAATCTCAATATGTGTCGTACTCTTTAGGGAGTTCAGCCTTCGTCCATTCTGCGACGAAGTCGGCCAAAACTTGCGACTTGATGGCTCGCCGTGGCTTATAAGTTATGTCGAACGGGAGGAGCTCAATGGCCCATTTTGTAATCTGGCCCATTGCGTCACGGTTGTTTATAATATCGTTAAGTGGTACTTCCGAGGCTACTGTTATTGAACACTCTTGAAAGTAGTGTCGTAGCTTTCGAGATGCCATGAATACCGCGTACGCGATCTTTTGATAATGCGGGTACCGTGATTTGCACGGAGTGAGGACAGTGGACACATAATAGACCAGCTTTTGAAGGGGGAATTTGTGTCCGTCCGTTTCTCGTTCAACGACGAGCACTGCGCTTACAACCTGATGTGTTGCTGCAATGTACAATAGCATTGGTTCGCCAATGTTTGGCGCGGCCAGGACTGGGTTTGTTGCCAATATGGCTTTTATTTCGTCGTGTCCGGCCGTGGCTGCATCCGTCCATTCGAAGTGTTCGGTGCGCCGAAGGAGGTGGTAGAGGGGTAGGGCCTTTTCTCCCAAGCGGGAGATAAAGCGGCTTAGAGCCGCCACGCATCCGGTTAACTTTTGTATTTGTTTGAGGTCCTTTGGGATATCCAATTGTGACAGAGCTCGGATCTTGGCTGGATTTGCTTCAATTCCTCTACCGGATACAATGAAGCCCAAGAGCTTTCCGGCTGGGACACCGAAAACACATTTTTCCGGGTTGAGCTTGATGTCGTATGTTCGGAGGTTATCAAATGTGAGCCTCAAGTCATCTACTAGAGATTCGACATGTCCTGTTTTGACGACCACATCATCTACATATGCCTCCACTGTTTTGCCGATCTGGTTTGCCAGACATGTCTGAATCATGCGCTGATATGTTGCGCCGGCGTTTTTGAGCCCGAAGGGCATTGTGTTGAAGCAGAATGGGCCGTATGGTGTGATAACTGCTGTTGCGGCTTGGTCTGATTCTGCCATCTTGATTTGATGGTAGCCAGAATATGCTTCGAGGAAACACAACAAATCGTGTCCTGCGGTAGCGTTGATAATTTGATCGATGCGGGGGAGGGGGAAGGGATCCTTTGGGCAAGCCTTGTTAAGGTCTTTAAAATCAACGCACAGGCGCCAGGATTTGTCCTTCTTTGGTACCATCACCAGGTTTGCTAGCCAGTCCGGATGTTTTATATCTCTGATGAATCCGGCCTCCAATAGCTTTGCTAGCTCCTCTCCCATGGCCTGTCTCTTAGGTTCGAAAAAACGTCGAAGAGCTTGTTTGACAGGTTTGAAGGGTGCCAGCCTGCGTGGGATTCCTGGCATGTTTGAAGGGTGCCAGGCAAAAATGTCCCAGTTCTCTCATAGGAACTCTCGCAGTGCGGCGTCTACCTCAGGGTTTAACTGTGCCCCGATGGAAGCTGTTTTATTGGAGTCCGTTGGATGGTCCTTGAATTTGACTATTTCATCCGCCGGTTTAAAGGAGGTGGACTTGGATCTTTTGTCGAGTACCACATCATCCCTATTCACCGTGGACCGCAGAGCAGTCAGTTCTTCAGCCGCTAGGGCTTCGGATAGTGCCTCGAGGGCCAGTGCGGCTGTCTTGTTTTTGGCGCGGAGTGCTATGTCCGGATCACTGGCGAGAGTGATGATCCCGTTAGGCCCGGGCATCTTGAGCTTCATGTACCCGTAATGGGGTATTGCTTGGAAGATTGTAAACGCTTCCCCCCCTAGCAGAGCATGATAACCGTTGCTGAACGGAGCCACATGGAGTGTGACCTCTTCAGACCTGTAATTATCTGGCATGCCGAACACCACATCTAGTGTGATTTTTCCTGTACAGCGCGCTTCCTGACTTGGGATTATTCCTCTAAAGGTTGTGCTGCTTCGCTCAATGCGGTTCCAGTCTATTTCCATTTTTTGAAGGGTTTGCTCATAGGGAAAACTTTGTTTTTGCCACTCTAGTTTTTGCCAACTTTGCTTATGCCACTCTAGAATTTGACATTTCACTTTTGCCACTCTTAGCTTTTGACAATATATCACTTTTGCCATTCCGTGGCAAAAGCAAAAAATTTAGAGTGGCAATTACGATACATGTCAAAAGCTAAGAGTGGCAAAAGTGAAATGAAAAATTATCGTTTTTGCCACAGAATGGCATTTGTGATGTATTGTCAAAAGCTAAGAGTGGCAAAAGTGAGATGTCAAATTCTAGAGTGGCATAAGCAAAGTTGGCGAAAACTAGAGTGGCAAAAACAAAGTTTTCCCTTCCTCATAAATGAGGTTCAATCCGCTGCCGCCGTCCATGAGTACCTTGGTGAGACGAAAGCCGTCCACTATTGGACTGAGGACCAATGCGGCTGGTGCTCGGGCTACTCGGAATTTAGGTTCATCACTGGCGTTAAAGGTAATAGCCGTGTCACTCCATGGATTTATTGTTGCTACTTGGTAGACTTCGGCAAGGCTGCGGAGTGTCCTTTTTCGCATTTTATTTGATCTGAAAGTCTCGAAGACGGTTAATACCGTATAGGTGTCTCTGGGGTGGCTTTCTGTGGCCTCCGGAATTAGGATATCTTCGCCAATTTTGGCCACCTGCTGGAGTATCCAACATGCTCTAAGGTTGTGAGTTGGTGTGGCGTCCCCTGTACTGTGAATTTATAGGGTCCATTAAGCCATCCTTCCAGTACAGTTCCATGCCCTGTAGAGGGTTTTTGCTTTTTGGTGTTTGACCCGGGTATCTGGCGATGATGCACCCTTTTATTTTGGACTGGGTTTGTATTCAGGGCCAGATTGTCCCAAAATTTTATTTTGGTTTTCCAGGCGCTTTCCATCGCACAGTACTTTCTTACAACGGACGCTAAGTCGGTGAAGCGTGTAATATCACGGCGACTTATGGCGTTGAGGATTCCCTTGTCCGTGCAATTATTGCAGAAGATTGAGATTGTGTCTTCCTCGCGGCAGTCCCTTATCCTGTTCCTAACCAGGAGGAATCTGGCCCAGTAATGATGTACTGTTTCATCGGGCTCTTGCCTGATTTGGGATAGATCGCTTATGTTCGGGTGGGTGGGTGTAATTAAATCCGAAGCCTCACCCAATCTGAGGCTCAGAGGCCGAGGAATTTCTGAACTCGAAAATTCGGATTCCTGGATGTTGTCTAATGAATCCAACCCGTCACCTGACTCTAAGTTCAGGTTTTGAGTGATATCCTCCCCTCCGCGGGTATCCAGCTCGGAGGGATCGGGAATCAGGACGTAGCTAGTCCTTAAGATAGATGAAGGGTCGCCGCACTGTCCCTCTACCACGGCAACATGATGGGTGACTTGGGGAGAGTTAATCTCTCAGATCGGGTTTAGGCCCAATCTGGTCGTAATCCATAGCAACTACCAGGGCGGCGATGCGATCCAAGAGCTCTTTTATGGAGGAGGGCTCCATTGGATCTAATTGCTCGGCGAGTTCTGAGCTGACATGAAGATTGTTTTCGATGGCTCGAGAGGTCATCGTCGGCGTAGAAGCCGAACATGCGGTCATAAGAAAACCACCTAGCCGGAGGGTTTGGCCGACAGCCAAAGCTCCCTTAGCAATGGTGCCGTCTTTAAAGACGGGACGAGGCATCCTTCCTGATGGCGACGACACAGAGGAACTCTCAATGAAAGCACCAATGTCGGTGTCAAAACCGACGGATCTCGGGTAGGGGGTCCCGAACTGTGCGTCTAGGCCGGATGGTAACAGGAGGCAAGGGACACGAAGTTTTACCCAGGTTCGGGCCCTCTTGATGGAGGTAAAACCCTACGTCCTGCTTGATTAATATTGATGATATGGGTAGTACAAGAGTAGATCTACCACGAGATCGGAGAGGCTAAACCCTAGAAGCTAGCCTATGGTATGATTGTTGTTCTGTATGTTGTCCTACGGACTAAAACCCTCCGGTTTATATAGAGATCGGAGAGGGTTAGGGTTACACAAAGTCGGTTATAATGGTAGGAGATCTACATATCCGTATCGCCAAGCTTGCCTTCCACGCCAAGGAAAGTCCCTTCCGGACACGGGACAAAGTCTTCAATCTCGTATCTTCATAGTCCAGGAGTCCGGCTGAAGGTATAGTCCGGCCATCCGGACACCCCCTAATCCAGGACTCCCTCACCCACGCTGGCTCACCAGTGCCCAGATACACCTCGCAGCCTGTCGTGCAAGCCACGTATCAGGGCGGGGCTGTACACGCCACGGGGGCTCCTCCCAGAGGGGGGCCCCATCCCACGCCCAAGTGGAAGCTCCATGCTCCGCGCTGGCTGTCGATACTGCTGAGGTGCGGCTATGACCGTGCACAAGTGGAAGCACTATGCTCCGCGCTGGTGATAAACAACCGAGGGCAACCCCACGGTCGCACCAACCTCAGGGAGCCCAGAGCTCAGCGCCCAGCCTCACCACGACACCTCCCCTCAGGAGAGTCGTGCGAGGGGGCTGGGCACGGGGGTTGCGCTCGGGTCATGCCCAAGCGCATGCCACCCAACTAGGTCCCTCGGACTTGGGCATCGCGCACCCCTCCCGAGGCCTCGGCGAGGGCAGGTATGGAAATTGTTTGAACGTCAAGGGGGACTCCTGAGCATCGCGACTCAGGAGCCTAACTGGTCTCGTAGCCCCTCACTCCTTGGTCCGTCTTGGTCTCCGGTCGGCCCAATGGCGATTGAGGTATGCGCAGGGCCGGGCTCTGCCGACGTAGAACATTAATCTATCCTCACGAACTCTCCCTATATGTTGTTCGCACGTCAAGGGGGACTCCTGAGCATCACGACTTAGGAGCCTGACTGGTCACGTAGCCTCTCACTCCTTGGACCGTCCTGGTCTCCGGTCAGCCCAATGGCGGTTGAGGTATGCACGGGGCCGGGCTCTGCCGACGCAGAACAAAGCAAATATGAAGGAAAATGCAAAATCTCGAAGCAAATATAACAAGCATATTACTCTCACAATACCAAATGAAAAGTCTAAATGCCTCCACAAGGCCCGATGTATGTCGCAGGAATAAAACAGGAAGGATAGCCGCAGGTCACCCCTGGATGTCGCCATCGCCTGCGGAAGGTGCTTCCCCATGGGCAACGATGTTCTCAGCTTCACCACCAGCCGCAAGATCCACGCCATCGCCAGGCAGAGGATCGGTGACAAAGCCGCGGAACTTCCCTAGCAAAGCCTCCACTTGACCTTGAACAACCGCGGTGGCGGCTTTGCAGAGGTCTTCAGCCACAGGCTCCAGCAGCTCGTCAAGGCGGGCGTTGGGGTTGCGGAGGTGCAGATGGCTGAGGACGCGAGTCAGCGCGGCTGAAGACAGAACATGAGCTTCTGCCTCCGCCATGGGACCGAGGCCCTCAACGACCTCCTCAAGCGCCTTCACCATGAGAGGAAGCAGTTGGGCGGGGCTGTCCTCGTCAGTGTCCAGCGGCCTCTCCAGGCCGTGCTCGTAGAGCGTCCTCAGCGCCTTGCGCCTTGGCGGCAAGATCGGCCTCCTTTGCCCCCATCTTCTGGTCCATCTCTTCCAGCCGGGTGCGCTCGGCAGCCTGCTCCTTCGCCAGCTCCGCCAGCTCAGCATCATGGTTCTTGATGGCCTCCTCCCGGGCCTGCATCTCCTTCTCCTCTGATTGGCGGTGGTGTACCTCTTTAGCATGCTTGTCGCGCATGCTCTGCAACTCGCCGTCCAGCGCTTAGCAGCGGTCATGGGCAGCCTGGGCATCTTTCAGCGCCACCTCACGATTGGTCGCAGCACCGACGGTCCCTTGCTTCTCCCTCTCGGAAGCCGCAACAGCCTGGCCCAGCGCTGCGCGTACCGCCAGGTCAGATTGAAGCCAGCCGGAGGCCAACTACAGACGCCCGGCCACCAGGCGCGGGTCAGCGCTCAGGAGATCCGCCTGCAGTTGGGTCATCTCTGAAAAGGCACGCTCCAAGACGGCACCAGGAGCAGAGGAACCAAGGAGTGGAGGTTCCGTAGTAGGAGCAAGTGGTGCCATCACTAGGGCTTGGGAGACCGCAGGCCCCGGAGCAGCTGGGACCTCGTCAGCCGCGCCAAGCACCGGCACCTCCGGAGCCAGCGGGGCCATGGGGGCTGGCTTCATGCGGTGATGCTCCTCTTGGCCCCGCGAGGACGACCGGGCTGGGGAGACACGAGCGATGTTGCCTCCTTGCTTTGCGGAGGGAGGCACAACCGCCATACCCTCCTTCCTCTTCTTCGCCGAAGATGCCGGCCTGATCAACCAAAGGCGAGTATCAGGAAATAACAAGTACCAGCAGGGATAAAGCGGAGTTCCAGACACCTACCGGTCCACCGCCAAGTACTTCACCTTTCACTTGTGAAGCTTGAGGCATGACAGCATCGGGACGTGAGGGGTAGGCGTCTGGGCCCCGGCGGCGCCATGCGGTGCGGAGGCAGAACCGGCTCCAGCCCCAGGAGGTGTTGGGGTGGAGGTGGCACCACGGTCTACCAGTGACGACATACCCTTCGTCGGGACGAGGGGTTTCTCCTGCTCTCCTTGGTAGGCGACGGCCTCGGCATCATCAGGAAGGGCGTGGAGAATCTCGGCCTTGCTCGGAGGGGAGGTCTCCCCCACCTCTTCCGGGGTCTCCTCCGAGTCCACCTCCTCTTCCCCCTCTCCGCGGGATTCGCCAAAAGACACATCCACCAGTTTTTGCGCCGAAGGAGCTCCTAAAAATACCAGCGGCACCAGCCCACGCGCATCACAAGTCGGCCTGGCGGCGATGAATTCCTCCCGGTCCCTGCGCTGGAACAGGGGAATGAAGGCGCTAGGCAGGTACTCCTGGTTGTCTCCAACTATGAGGCGCAGGACGGCGTCCAGTTCGTCGTCAGGCAGGTCCCCCGGCCTCAGGCAGGCCTTGGTTTCCCATCGTTCAAGCTCCTAGAAGGGGCTCGTGCGCGCCTGGAGTGGGGCAACCCGCAACGTCAAGAACTCCCTCAGGAGCATCGCTCCCGTTATTTTGACCGCCCACGCGTTGCCCGGCTTCAGGATAGTCGTCATCTGCCCCAACACTGACGATGCCCGCTCGTCGACAAGCTCCGCCCTGGGCCACTCCTTGCCTTGCCGAGGTGCATTCGTCGGCAACACCAGGCGCGGATGGGCGAGCTTGGCGTCTACCATGACCCACTTGGATCGAATGTTGTCGGCCCTCTTCTCGGTGCTCGAGATCGAGTTGGCCTTGCCGGACGCAACGAAGTTGGCGCATCTAGAGATGTGGCCCTCGCTGACGCGGAGGAAGAAGAAATGGCGCAGGAGCGCCACAGACGGCATCACGCCCAGGTACACCTCATAGTAGTAGGCAAAGCGGGATAGGAGGAGGACAGAGTTGGGATGGAGATGCAATCCTTGCATCCCATAGTGGTCGAGGACTTCATAAAAGAAATCAGAGAAGGGAGGAACCAACCCGACGGCAACGCTGCTCGAGAAGAAGGGAAAGAAGGTGCTCCCCTCAAGCTCCGGCTTGCCAAAGGCAAGCCAGAGCTCCGTCTTCCCCCACTCGTTGCTCTCGCCCGCCATCAGCAGGCTCACGGAGGCAAGGCTCTTCTCCGTGACTGTGGGCGCCTCAAGAGCGGGCTCGTACCAAGCCGGGGACAAGGAAGTCTTGACCTTGCGTGGTGCCATGGGCGGCAGATGCAGAGCGAGGCTGGAGCAGATCTATAGGTAGCGGCGGCGAAGAGCAAGAAAGGGGATCTGGAGCGAGGCGAGGAAGAAGCAATGAAGGCAAGTGCCGCCCACGCCAACCTTTTGTCAGGTCAAGCAGTTGCGGAAACAACGTGGGGAAGCGGAGACGCCCGCGTCCAATCAACCGCCACATGTTAACCGAGGCCATAGGCTTTTGGGGGCCCGCGGTGCTCCGAACTTGACCCTTGGCTTCGCAGCGAAGCCAGGCCCGAGCGCACCTTGGTCCCGGGGGCTACTCTCGGCGTTCTGGGAACAGGGGTCCCAGACTTGCCTGCCTGCGGCCCGCGGGGTGGCTGAGCCAGCAAGCCATATGACCCATCTTCACCAACAAAGCGCCCAAGACCCTCGCGAGGCGGACGACGCAAGACCTCCTCTCGAGTGGCCTAGCTAGGCAGGCTCACGAGGAGCGGAGATATAGAGGCGAGGTGGACCTCACGAGGCTCTCGTGACGTGAGCCATGACGATCGACACCAGGCGGGCGCCAACGCGCACAACGTCCTTGTTTCCTCTTTGGTGTAAAGGGGGCAAACGCAGCCGCGCAGTACCGAGGCCTCAGGCAAAGGTTGCCATTTCGGTGCAATAAGACCAAGACCATGGACTGCAAGACGGAAGTCATCGTGGAGCCCAAAATAGCGTCACCACCAGAACTTTGTGCAGGCGAAGACTACTTTTGTCAGGATAGCTTGTACTAGCTGTCCCCTTCAAATTAGCCCGCCATTGTTGGCTCCCTTCCCGCTCAATATTTGGGAAGAGGACCAGGGCCTCTATAAATAGGACTAGCCACCACAGTGGAGAGATCATCTTAGAGGGATCACCTCATCAGATCTGAGCGAGAGGAAGGGAGACCACCCCTCACACACAAGCTCACCGAGCACAAGAACGCCTTAACCTCAGGAGGCTATTCTTCCCTTGTATTGTTCATCATCAGCCCAAGAGGCAATCCACCACCACCACACTAGAGTAGGGTATTACATTGCAACTGTGGCCCGAACCAGCATAAACCCCGTGTCTTTCTGTGTTGTTAGTTCATCGAGTTTGTCCGCAAGATCTTAGCGAGCTAGAGCGTAGATCGGTTGGATGGAAAGACTTCGCGCGCACCCAAGTGTTCGAACCTTAAGGGTTTGCCGGAACCCCACACCCCGACAACAACGCACAAGATCTTCACCGAGCTCCCACTTGAGCTGGGTTGCGTCACCTGCACTGGTATCATCGGCACCTGCAACTGTTTGGAACTATCTGCGAGTCACGGGGACTCAACAATCTCACACCCGCAAGATCAAGACTATTTAAGCTTATGGATAGGCAAAGGTAGTTAGGTGGAGCTGCAGCAAGCACTAGCATATATGGTGGCTAACTTACGCAAATGGGAGCAAGAAGAGAAGCAATGCACGGTCGAGAAGCTATAAGTGATCAAGAAGTGATCCTGAAGCTACTTATGTTCAAGCATAACACAAGAACCGTGTTCACTTCCCGGACTCCGCCGGAAAGAGACCATCACGGCTACACATGCGGTTGATTCATTTTAATTAAGTTAAGTGTCAAGTTCTCTACAACAGGATATTAACAAATTCCCATCTGCCCATAACCGCGGGCATGGCTTTCGAAAGTTCAAAACCCTGCAGGGGTGTCCCAACTTAGCCCATCACAAGCTCTCACGGTCAACGAAGGATATTCCTTCTCCCAGGAAGACCCGATCAGACTCGGAATCCCGGTTACACGACATTTCGACAATGGTAAAACAAGACCAGCAAGACCGCCCGATGCGCCGACATCCTGATAGGAGCCGCACATATGTCGTTCTCAGGGAAACACCGGATGAACACTACGTACAGCTAAAACCAGCCCTCAAGTTTCCCCGAGGTGGTGCCGCTAGTGGCTCTAGTTCAGACCAACACTTAGACAAGCACTGGC
>NC_041390.1:172773128-172890118 GCF_002162155.2 Triticum dicoccoides | reverse complement strand
GGGGTTAAAATAAAGACGACCCTTGAGTTTGCAGAACCAAGGGAAGGTGATAGGTTGTTAGGCAAATGTAAAACCTAGGTTGGGCCTTGCTGGAGGAGTTTTATTCAAAGCAAACTGTCAAGGGGTTCCCATAACACCCAACCGCGTAAGGAACACAAAATCAAGGAACATAACACCGGTATGACGGAAACTAGGGCGGCAAGAGTGGAACAAAACACCAGGCATAAGGCCGAGCCTTCCACCCTTTACCAAGTATATAGATGCATTAAAGTAAATAAGATATAATAATGATATCCCAACATATCCATGTTCCAACATGGAACAAACTTCATCTTCACCTGCAACTAGCAACGCTATAAGAGGGGCTGAGCAAAGCAGCAACATAGCCAAACAACGGTTTTCTAGGAAAGGTGGGTTAGAGGCTTGTCATGGCAATATGGGAGGCATGATATAGCAAGTGGTAGGTATCATGGCATAGCAATAGAGCGAGCAACTAGCAAGCAAAGATAGAAGTGATTTCGAGGGTATGGTCATCTTGCCTGAAATGAACT
The DNA here is from genome assembly GCF_002162155.2 of Triticum dicoccoides. Classification (NCBI taxonomy): domain Eukaryota; kingdom Viridiplantae; phylum Streptophyta; class Magnoliopsida; order Poales; family Poaceae; genus Triticum; species Triticum dicoccoides. The sequence continues at coordinate 172,889,567 of NC_041390.1, read as the reverse complement.
CAGAGTTGACAAAAGCTTGATCCTCGTAAGCGTACTCAACGAGTTACTCGATCATGCACTCGTCTCCTGGCTCTACCCAAGGCAAGAATACAAGCAAAGGAAACAACAATCAACCACGGTGCAATGCGCAAGCAACATGATGCAAAACATGGCATGATATGCGGGATGTGATATGCAATGCATATGCGTGCTCCGAAAAGGAAAGATTGAACAAGGCATCAACTTGGCAAACCAAGTGTGCCTCTGGAAAGATGAGTTGATTTCAGTCGAAATCGATATAAAGATCACCGGAATCGGATGCACGGTTTGCAAATGGCAAACAAAACAAGAATGGCACAATTCTGCGATCAACAGCACGATGCGATCTAGAATGCAACAAGAAACTAAGCTGCTGCACTCCAACATAGCAACAAAACACATGGCAGTGATCTACTCAAGATGCTTGACAAAATATGAACACTGAGCTACGGCTAGTTCACACATTAGCAGGTTCAAACAAGCATGGCAAAAGTGCAAAAGATATCAGCATCACCGACTTAGTGAAAGTAACAACATGCCAGGAAATAACACCAGGAAGCAATGTTTAGAGCAAGAAAAAACATGCTAGAGGAATATATCATAGCAAGTCAAGGCATGTCATGAATCTACTCAAAGCATAGAATAAAAGTCCCTTACCGACCATGAGCCAAAAAGGATCAGAAGATATGATGGCACCCTTGTAAACATAGCAAGTTTCGTTAACAGAGTCGGACTTAGCAGAAAACTGGGCATTGCATAAACAGAATTCTGAATGCCTCTTTGTGAGCTTGATTCACTCACACAAGGCATTGCATGACAAACTAAGCATACTACCATCAAGAAGACATGATCATAAGGCTAACCACGGCAAGAAAAAGTTTATAGCATGATCACAACAACCATGGCAAAATCGATTAACATGTAACCAATCTGCCAGGAACATTTTATAGCAAATGTTGAGCAATATTAAGACATGCTAGGGCACTCCATAATTCTAAACAGGGGCATGGATGGATAGAGCATAACCATATGTCAAAATCATCCTTACTGAAGATACACAAACAAAGCATGGATCTCACTATAGAAACATGAATACATGGCATTAAAATAACAACAGGGAAATGACTTAGTGAAATTCTAAGTCTCTGAAATCAGCAATATCACGAGAGCTACTTTGCATGCTTGTGCTAGTCACCACATCGATCACAAAAACACATGGCATACACCCCTGTAAAGATGGCATGGCATATCCCAAAACACATGTAGAGCTCAAGTCCATTTGCAGCATGCAACAATTGTAGCAAAAATGACAAATACTCATAAACTGCTAAGTAACAGCACATAACAATTTATAGCACTATTGCATCAATGATTAGGGCATCAAGATGGACTCAAACAAAATTGACACAATGGAATGAAATGAAGAGCACATCATGATGAACATTTTGATATTTCATGCCCTTGAAATGGAGCTACGGTGATGGAGTTATGATGCGATGAACATGGCATGAAAATTACACAGATCTGGGACTTAGTGGAATTTTCACCTCCGCCAAAGTCAACGCGGGACGGAGCGGTTCTGGGACGGAGTGGATCTGGACGAGGTGAGGCGTTTGGTTGGAGGGGCCGGTGGATCTGGTCCAGATCCGGGGTTCGTCGGAGAAGTTCGCCGGAGACGTCGGAGAAGACATGGGAGACGCCAGAGAAGACGTGGCATCCGAGGCGGCGGCGGTGCCGGCCGGAGAGGACGTGGACACGCGCTGACCGGCGACGCAGACGCTGGCCGGCGCAGGCTGCGGCACGACGGGAGGCGGAGCTTGCGGGCGGCAGCGTGCGCGAACGGGCGGCGTGGTGGAGCTCCGAGCGGTGGAGGAGCGGCACGTGGGGCGGTGCCCGCGGGAGGCGGTGGTGCGGCGAGGCGCTTGCAGCAGCGCGGCGAGTCGTTAGCGGCGGTGCAGCGGGGCGCGAGCTGTGGCCGGCGACCGGCAAGGGCGGCGCGGGCAAAAGGCGGTGGGGACGGTGAGCGGGCGGCAGCGTGATGGGCGGCGCGCGAGCGGGCGGCGGTGCAGGCCCGGTTCGGCCCGGAGGCGGGCCAGATCTGGTCCCCGGTGGGCTGCAGCGGTGGGGGAGAGAGAGAGGGTGATGTGTCGCCTCCTGGTTGGACGCGGACGGCGGCACGGACATGTCTGGAGGTGGGATGTTTTGTCCGGCGACGCGAGGAGGAAGATGCTAAGGTTTGCACCACGAATTTTCGGAGGGAGACACATATATATAGGTAGGAGGAGGTAGGAGTGTCCAAATAGAGTGCGGTTCTCTGCCACGCGATCGTGATCAAACGACCGAGAGTATGGAGGGGGTTTGGAAGGGTTATTGGGCCACTTTAGAGGGGTGTTGGGCTGCAACACACACGAGGCCTTTACGGTTCCCCGGTTAACCGTTGGAGTATCAAACGGACTCCAAATGGCACGAAACTTGACAGGCGGTCTACCGGTGGTGTACCAAGGCAGCTTGGAAAATCTTGGTCCATTTCAAGAAAGTTTAACACTAGCTCACGAAAAGAGGCAAAAGGGGGCGCCGGAGGACATAGGAGTGTCGGATTGCAAAACGGACAACGGGGAAAATGCTCGGATGCATAAGACAAACACGTATGCAAATGCGATGCACATGATGACATGATATGAAATGCATGACATGGACAAAATGCAAAACAAAGACAAGAACCCAACCACGAATCTCATAACTTAGAGCCGAAAATGGTAAGAGTCGGAGTACAAATATGGCAAGTTACATCCGGGGCGTTACAAGGCGCCTCCGTTCTGGTGCAGGGCAGCCGCCGGGGAAGAGTGGAGGATGCGGGGATGGAGGAGACCCAAGAGGTAGGGGCGGGCGGTGGTGGTGAAGGGCAGGGGTCTCCGGCAGCGGGGAGGCAAGGTGGAGGGCTTGGGGAGGCTCGTCGGAGAGTTGTGGAGGCTCTGGTGGCGAGGGGAGGGAGAGAGGAGCACCGGATGGGCTCGGTCAAGGTGGTGGCCGAGAGCAATGGCGATGGACAAGCTCCGGGAGGTGCGGCCAGAGGGACTCCAGCGACGAACTGGTGGGATGGGGAGGCTCAGTGGGACGAGGGGGAGTCGATGGACAGGTTAGGGAGGCGAGAGGAGGCTTGGCTTGGCCGGACTCATGCCGAGGCCGAGGCGGCCATGGTGGACGGCGATGAACTCCGGTGATATGAGGCGATTCCAGAGAGAAAATGAGGTGAGGGAGGGAGCGATGAGGAGCGGGGGACCTCGGGCACTCCTTATATAGCCGCGGGGAAGGCTCTGGAGCTCCCAAGCGAGCTCCCGACCGACCTTTAATGGCGGGCAGAGGTAGGGCATGGCACGGGCATGGCATTTGTGACGGATTGATGGCGAACCACGACTAGGCAGCGATGCAGGGCGACGCAGTCGAGCACGGGCGAGCTCCTGGACAAGGTTTGAGGTTGAGACGAGGAGGGAGGAGACGAGCATAGTGGCCGGAACAAGCCAGAGCACGCCTGCAGCCATGACGCAAGCGTGATCACCACGCGCACTGGCGCAAGCGACGCTCTTTGGCATGGCCAACCATGTCCATTGGATGGACCTTGGTTCCCTCAGTCAAAATGAGGGAAAAAATCGGTCCAGGGGCAAAGAAGATATTTGCACTTGGCTCCAAAAGTAAACCAATAAGAAGGTGTTTGTAACTTGCTGTGGTTAAACCAGCTTGGTAACGTGGTAAAGAGTTTGTCTGATGATGATTACATATTAAGGTGATGCTGATCACCAAAAATCAAAACAAGCGGAGGAGTTTAGATGAGGGTTGCTGTAGAAAATGCAAATCTGGCTAGAATTAGGGATTTGGATGATACACTCACATACTTGATTTCTGTGAGCTGAAATTTGGCATAGAGGGGTTATATGATTATATGAAGCTGCTGTAAAAGTTTCATGCCATTTGGAAATACCAAAGTGGCACTTGCTTCACAAAGCTTCATTCTGGACAGAAACTTGGAAAAATTACACAGGGCAATTGGATTAACCAATTGAGGTTAAACTTGGTGGAGGGAGTTTATATAGGTAGAAGCACGTCCTGGTAAATTTTCAGCTCAATTTAAGCAATATAAAATATAGTTTCTTCACAAACTGAAAATCTGACCAGAAGCTAAGATTTGGGGCTGGGCTCACATAGATGAGTTACATGAGCTAATACTTGGTGTAGAGTCATGATATGATCATATAAAGGAGCTTGCAAAATTGCAACTCATTTGGATAAGCCTAGCTTGTACTTCCTTCACAATCACTTCCTTTAGACAGGAACTTTAAAAAATTGCTTAGGAATATTTACTAGGAAAATTGAGTTGAATTTTGGCATGAGCCAATAATATTGACAGTAAAAGTTGTCCAAGAAGTTTGGGGTTAATCAAGCAAATATAAATAGCACTTCCTTTGCAAAGTGCCAATTAGGACATAATAGGAAAAGAATTATTGGAGGATTATTTTAGAACATGGCAATGAAATATTTTGCCATATTTGAGGGATATATGACCCAAACAATTTATGAGAATTATTTTGGAATTTTATGACTGACAGAAATATAGGTTGCTTCACCACCTAGGGTTTTAAGGGTTATTCCTTTATCAGAAAAGGAATATTCCCAACAAAAGAATTTTGGGTTGGGTCAAGAATGGAAATGACATGATCTTGGGATGATGATGAGGGTGACAAGCCACTATAAAACCTAGGAAGACATGATCTTCCCAAGTTTCAGAACCACATAGCCACGGAAAAGCAAAACAAAATAGGAAATCCAAGAAAATCAAAGGAAAAAAGAAATGGGCAAAAATCCAGGCTGTTACATTGATGTGAAGCACATCGAGAAAAATATATGTGACAACATTGTGGGCACACTTCTTAATATTGAAGGCAAGACGAAAGATACCTTAAAATCTGGGATTGATTTGGCACATCTGGGTATGAGAAAGGATTTGAAGGTGCAAGATGAAGGTAAACCACGGGATATGGCACTAGTTGTGTACGTCTTGGACAAGGTAAAAAGAAAAGAATTCTGCGAGGTCCAGTCACGTGTGAGATTCCCATGTGGATTTGCTTCCAACCCTAAAAGGAGAGTCAGTGCAGATGGAAACAAGGTACAAGGGTTGAAAACTCATGACTACCACGTCCTACTTCAAAGGGTTTTACCTGTTATCCTTAGAGGATTGGGCGCCCTGACTTATATACAGCAGTTGCATTGTTGGGACAATTCTTCAGGGAACTTTGCAGTAGAAATATCAGGATAGATGCTTTGGCGCATGTTAGAGACAAGATACCAACTATCCTATGCGACCTTGAGAAGATATATCCTCCGGCCTTCTTTGATTTGATGGTGCATTTGGTTGTTCATCTACCTGATGATGCACTACTTAGAGGTCCAGTACAGTATGGCTAGATGTACCCTATTGAAAGGCGGCTAGGCACTTTCAAGGGCTATGTCAGGAACAGAGCTAGACCTGAGGGTTCCATTGTAGAGGCCTACACTGCTACAGAAGCATTGACATTCTGCTCAAAATACATTGAAACAGCTGATCAGCTTAGCAAAGAGGTGGGTGAAGACAATCCTGGGCTCAATGTTTTCGATTATTCTGTTCGAGTTACAGGGAAGAGTCGAAAAGAGGACAAACCTAAAGATTTGGACAAAATGGTTTGGTATGTGTTGAATAACTGTCCTGAGATACTACCTTATATCAAGTAAGTGCTAAGTACTGCAGCTTATACATCGTAATCTACTAAACTTGCAACGCACTCTTATATATTTAGATGTTTGACACGATCACTATGTTGTGCATCATCTACAAAAACGAGTTACTGCCGCAAAATCCAAGAAACATTGACAAACTGGTTATGGCAAGATTTGCAAAATGGTTCAAGAGCCATGTAAGCTATTGTTTACGTTGTCAGGTTTTTTAATATATTGAGTACATGAGATGATCAGCTTGCCTATTTTCTAAACATAGGTTAAGAAGATGCGGGAGGATGGGTAGGCAGTTGATGATGCCCTTTACGCACTAGCAATGGGTCCCTGATACTCGGGTAAGACATTATAAATCTTGCGTTGTTGGAGATGTGCGCTACAACACCCTTGCACGCGATGAAGGTTGGAAGACACAAAATAGTGCCATCATGAGCACGGATACGTATGGCAGAGAGACAACTGAAATGTATGCTAACATAACAGAAATTGTCTAGTTGGAGTATATCTCTAGTTTCGAGGATCATCGGTGTGTGGTTCTGTTGTGATGTCGTTGGTATAACCTATTTTCTAGGATTGCAAAACCCAGAGTTGATGATTATTTCAAATCCATCAATGTCAAGGCGGTGTACGAGACCAACAAGCCTTTTATTTTGGCAAATCAAGCAACACAAATATTTTTCTTGGAAGACACATTTACATGTAGCGATGACTGGAGAGTATTGCAAAGGTTTGAGCAGAGGAATTCGTTTAATGAAGTTGCACAACAAGATGATGCTTAAGCTGCTCCAGATGTACAAGATTCCACAGATGTTCCTAATATCTTTGAGAACCATCACGTCAATGACGCTGGCGAAAAGGTTGCCTGTCGTGCTGTGGACATACAAGAGTTGATCAAGAAGAAGCCAACATTTGAGGACATTGAGGATGAAGAAGAAGATGACACTCCGGGGAATTACACTTTTGTCATATTTGCCTGTCAGAACACGTTTTTTATCTACTATGTGAAATTGTCCTTGCTATGACAACTAAAACCTGATGAACGTGTTGTTTAGTGTTTTGCTATGAGAAAATCACTTGTTATGTATGTTGATTTGTGTTTGGTGATTGTATGACGAGTAAAACATGATGACATTGTTGTTTAGTTGTACTCATATTTGGCTGTGAAACTTGAATTTGATGACATAGTTTGCTGTTGGACTGCAATTTGCTCGGCGTCTTCAAATGGGAACAAAGCTGACCTGACACGGCCTCTGCTAATTTATTTATTTATTACCAAAAGGGCCTCTACTATTTATTTATTTATTTATGAGAAAAAGGGGATACCCCCAATTTCTGTTAATAGAAATCATTAGATGTTCACAACACTATGCCCAACCTGCTATAGGTTTCATTCATTACTAGTTTCAGCAAAGTGCTCATGTCATAGCCACTAAATACATCACGAGTGCTACATACACTGCAAATAAAGAGACAATCATCCTACAGAGCACATTGATTTTGCCCATTATCTTCACAAGCTCTTTCATCTGCTCATTGCTGTCAAGGCCGTTCAACAGCTGTTGCTTGGCCATGATACAAGGAACTACATCTTTAACCTTCTGCTCTGCATCATCCTCTTCTGTCATTCATTCAGTTACTTGTCCAACACCCCAACCCGCCGGTATTGGGATTCCCCGGCTAACCAAATAATCAGCGTAGTTGCATTCCCCAACATCATGAACTTCCCAGAAATACAACACACGAATCTTCCCTTTTCTGCACGAATCAAATTGGAAGACCATCAACCAAACTATTAAAAAATCAGCAACTGAAAGCAGCAAAACAACACTTAAACATATTATTACCCCATGATTCGGGCATTTGTAGAAGACTCGGCCAGAGTTGAGGATTATGGTTGAGACGCGATGAATGACTCTGCATGATTTGCAGCAGTGGCACCACAGCAACGGCAGTGGGTTGCGATGAGCAACCGGCTGCGGTGCGTGTGCCGACGGGGGTGTGATGAGACCCACAGGTGATGGTACGGGTGGCGACTTGGCGCATATCTGGTTGTTGCCTGCTGAAGAGCAGGTGGACAAGCAGCCAACAGACATGGTTGCTGCGGCCAGAGCTTTTGATGCTAGGCAGAGTAAGTAGAGAAGAGGAGAAGAGAATGTTGGATATGTCAGTTTCATTGCTTGTAGAGTAGCATATCACTATATATAGTCATAGTCTAGGTTTGGATTCGAACCAGCTACAGGACCACGTCTCTCTTTTTTCTAAAACTCAACAACGTCTCTTTACTAGTACACTAGCTTGTTCTGTACGCCTTCTCAAGTCTTTGATTTTCTTTCTCTTCTTTTTTTTGCGAGGAAGGAAGGAGGACAAAGTTGAGTGTTCCTAGGACTCGAACCCAAGGCCTCTCGGTTGAATACCAAGGGTGCTAGTCACTTATGTGGCGAACGTTCCTTGGGAGGAGGACGACAGACGAATGCATTTTCCTCGCAGTTTTAGTTGCGACGCAAGATCGAACGGTCCTAGTTTCAGGAATGTTACCAGGCAAACGAGCCCAGTTTTTCTTTTCTTCCTATATATATATAAAAAGTATGCTACTTGGTGTCGGCTTAGTCAACAGACAATTATGCCAACCTTGACCGTTGGATTGACATTCAACGTCTGTCATGTTTCTTCAGTCTTCTTCCTCCAGCCGCCAAAGCCAAACCAGCGCCGGCGGACGCCTGCTCCCGCCTCCCACTGCTGGTTGCGCTGCTTCGCACACATCGTGGCCACATCACACCCTAAAACTATGCGCATCTTCCCCGGATCTTGTTCGTTCCCGTCCGAGGCCTCACCATTGTCCTCCACCTTGGTTCGCTCGTCGCGGCGCCGCCCTCCGGTGTTGGCAACATGGTCAACAACCGACAGGAATAAGGATATGACTGTGCATGGTGAGGACGATAGTAGGGATCCAGTAGCGCGTGGAGTAATTTTGTTTTTTCGGGGCGGAGATGGGAACTGGGTTGTGCGAGAGCTGTGGCCCGTCTAGCCCAGGCTTTTATTTCATATGTTTAGCACATGACCAGCCCATTTTGTTTTTTTCCTTTTTGAAAATGGCTAGCCCAGCTATTTTGTTTTTTTGCAGAATAACCAACGTAGGCCTACTTGCTTTTCCATGCCCTGCTGGGCCAGAAATCTTTCAAGACGAGGAGAGAGGCATTTTGGCCAAAAAATGGGCTATAAGTAATAAGAAATGGGCTATAAGTAATAAGAAATGGGCTATAAGTAATAATAAATGGGCTGTAAAATGAAAAAAATACAACAAACAGGCAATTAGTTCGAAAATACTTTTTTCTTTTGGATTTTGATATTTTAAATTTCATTGTTTTTCTGCGGTAAACATTTCATTGCATTTAAATTAAGGTATGTTTAGTTTTTAAATTAATTTGAATTTGGCTAGAAATTTCGGGATGTATGCTGTTTGGGACAGATTTGGAGGCTGACTTGTGGGTCTACTAGGTTGGCGTGTATGAAAGGCTTTGTCAACTTAGTCCACAAATGATTCTAGCAGTAGTGACCGTTGGATGTTAATCCAATGGCCGTGCTGCTTCTTCAATATCTGATCTTCTTGCTCCAGCCGCCCAAACCAGCGCCGGTTGGACTGCCTGCTCCCGCCTTCCGTGGCCGGCAGTAGTGACCGTTGGATGTTAATCCAATGGCCGTGCTGCTTCTTCAATATCTGATCTTCTTGCTCCAGCCGCCCAAACCAGCGCCGGTTGGACTGCCTGCTCCCGCCTTCCGTGGCCGGCTGTGCTATCGCACAGGCCGCACCACCCCATCCTACTCCATTGCTGGCCAGGCCATTCCTCTACTCACCCACACCTCTTGTTATTTTTCGGCGACGGCAGCCGGACCGGTAAACCCTCATACTCCCCACTGCATGGGCAACCACTTCCTAGTCTTCCCCGGTTCCATGTCGTTCCCTTACTAGGCCTTGCCATCGTCCAACGCCCTGGTGCTCTCGGCGCGGCGTGGACGCGTGGTCAACGTGGTTAACAAACGACATCCATCGGAAGTGGACTGTACGTGCAGAGGCTGATAGTTGGCTCCATGGCCACACACAAGGAAATGCCTCCTGATTACGCGCAAAATAATGATTCCTCCACCTGACATCTGGGACCCGCCGGAAGGGCCTATGTATTTCGTGAAAAAATGTTCCCCCCGCTGACAGCTCAGACCCACCAGCTATATCTTCGCACGTAAGGAAGTGCCTCCTTATGACGCACAAAAAAATAAATACCCCCTACTAGCTGGGACCCAGCATAGTGGGAGGCTGACTTGGGCCTACTAAGTTGACAGGGATGGAGGGTTTTGTCAACTTAGTCAATATGAATGATTCTAGCTCCAGTGACCGTACAATGTCCATCCAACGGCCGTAGTGCTTCTTCAACCTCTGGTCTTCTCTCTCCAGCAGCCCAAAGCAGCGCCGGTCTTGCCGCCTGCTCCTGCCTCCCGCCTGCTCCTGCCTCTCGTGGCCGGCTATGCTACCGCGGAGGCCTCACCATCCCCTACTACTCCCACCGCTGGCAAGGCCATCCCTCCACTCACCCACACCCCCTGTTATTCTACGGCGACGACAACCTCACACCGAAGCCGAACCAGTGAACCCTCGTACTCCTCTCCGCGTGGGCATCCACTGCCGCGTGTTCCCCGGCTCCGCGTCATCCCCTTCCTAGGCCTCACCATCGTCCACCGCCCTGGTGCTCTCGCCGCGGCATGGTCAACGTGGTCAAGGAACGACTTCCATCGAAAGAGTATTACACGTGGAGAGGCTGACAGCTGGGTCCACGACAGCAGCAAGGAAGTGCCTCTTTATTTCGTGTAAAATAATGATTCCTCCACCTGACAGAAGGGACCCACCGGACGGGCCACCGTATTTCGGGAAAAAAGGTTACCCCCTGACTGCTGGGACCCGACAGCTACATCTTCGCACGCAAGGAAGTGCGTGACAGTTGGGACCCACCTGGTCGAAACGTACGTAGCTATGTCATTGTGGTTGCGAATGTGTACGTACATACTGGTCAATGTAGAGGCGCGGACGCATGGTAGTAGAGGCGCGCACGTAGCATGTACACGTACGTACAGCGGCCATGTTTCAAGAAAGTAAATACGCCATGTACGTACATACGGGCGGGGTCTCGAATGCCTACTCGCGCATACGTACGGCCAGGGCTCGTGTACATGGCTGGGTCAAAATGGAGAAACTGCGTCGTCGTCGTGTTCATGGGGAGGCAACAGAATGCGTCGTGTTCATCGGGAGGCAACGGAACGCGTGATGTGCATCGGGAGCCAACCGGCTTGGATGGAACAAGCGATGGAAACGAGGCCTGGTGTACTGCAGAACGGAGGAAAAGGCCTTGTGTTCGACTGGCCATGATGGACATGGGATCCTGTTCATCAGGAGGGGTCTGGCATACCGCAAAATGGAGGAAACAGACCTCCTACGGTCGAAACGGGGTCATGTTGATCGGGAGGGGTGTGGCGTACCGCAAAACGGAGGAAACAGACTTGTGATGGAGCGCTACGATCGAAATGGGGGGGTCCTGTTCATCGGGAGGGGTGTGGCATACCGCAAAATGGGACTCCACGGGATACTGTTCATCTCCACCATCGTCTGCCTCCACAGGCTACTGTTCATCCACCGTCGGCCTCCTCCAGCCTCCACCTGCGACTGTTCATCCATGGGCTCCTATTCATCCAGCCTCCACCGCGAGCTCCTCCACCGGCTATTGTTCAACCAGCCCTCTCTACGGGGGTCCTGTTCAACCACCCCTCCACGGGCTACTGTTCATCCAACCCTCCACCGGCTACTGTTCATCTAGCCCTCCACCGGCTACTGTTCAACCAGCCCTCCACGGGGTCCTGTTCATCCACCGGCTCGATCGATCGGGGTACTGTTCATCCAGCGGCAATGGGCTCTACTAGCACGGGGTCCTGTTCATCCAACCCCCACCGGGAACTGTTCATCCAAACCCCCCAACAATGCTCAATGTTCATCAAGGGAAGGAGGCAGCAGTGTTCGATCGGCTTCAGTTAGCAGTAGTAGCAAAGGAATCACTCGGGTTTAGTTAACAACAAGGGATCGATCGATCGCTCAGGTTCAGTAATGCGTAGCCTGCAGTGCAATTGCTCGGGTTCAGTTAGAGCCCAACGCCTCGCTCAGGTTCAGTTAGAGCGCAACACCTCGCACACACACGTGTACGTACGAGACAAACGAGCATCGCTCGGCCCCCGACCACCCACCATAACCGGGAACTCCCCCGATATTTTCCTCGCCCTCGATTCTACCACGGTTTTCTCCGTCATGGATGGCCCAAAGAATGTCATGCAGCTGTGTCTCCGGCTCGCCCAGGACGAAAAGCCCATTTTCTGTCATGATTTTTTGTCATAGAAGTAGGAGCCCACCACATCTATGATGATACCGGGTTTTGTCACAATTATCATCATAGAAGTGTCATAAGTATGACAGAAAAATATCCGTTTGTCCCAAAATGTCACAGATGTGTCTTTTTTTGTAGTGTAGAACCATGGAGTAGGGTGTTTGTGGGGCGGCTCCAGTAGGGGGACTACGGTGTGGGCGAAGCGGATCTGAGGCCATGGACGAGGGCGTCGGTGAAGCTGCTTCGGTGGTTGGGTTCAGGATGGCGTCGATGTTGCAGATCTGCGGCCATGGACGGGGCATCGGAAGCTGCTCCGGTAGGTTAGACGAGGGTGTGATGAAGCGGATCTGAGGCCGTGGAATTGTGAGTTGGCAAAGCAGCCCCGGTAGGGTTGAGAATGGTATAGGCGAAGCTACTCCGGTAGGGTTGACGATGGTGTTAGCGAAGCAGCTCCGGTAGGGTTTAGGAAGGTGTCGGCGAAGAGGATCAGAGTCCATCGACGGGGGCGTTGGTGAGGCGGCTCCGGGGGGTGTGGACGAAGCGTCTCTGGTGGGGAGTATGAAGGATCCGCTGCAAATGCGCTTCGGTTGACGAGTGTACCGGCGAAGCACATCTGGCACTATGGACAAGTTGGGCACTGAATGGGTTGTGGTAAAGTGGTGGATGGATAGTCTACTTGTTTCTAGGGGAGGTGGCAGGGGTAGATGCGGCCATAGAAGTAGATTTGGTGAGGTGGACGCCACTGGCAGTGAATGAGATCTGGTACGCCGGTGGATGATTAGTCTAGGGATTCGTGAGGGGAGGGGTAGAAAGGCTGATGAAGTACGGACGACGTGATGTAAGATGCTTTGGTGCTGTGGAGTTAGTCGTTTTTGCGGGAGGGGGAGCGGAAATGGGTGTGCCGTGTGGTGGGGGAACCAGAAGTTATCAAAGCTGGCCCGACCTATTATGTAAATGAGGGCGGTATTTGTAACTGTTGTTCTCCGTGCACAAAGGACAAAAGGGGAATTTCGCATGCTAACCACTAGATGGCAGAAATTTTAGAAGGTGGCGAGAGATTTTGCCGCCCGCGGGATCGTTCGTATCCAGTTTCAACTAATTTTGGACAGTGCTAGCGGGAAGGTCATGCGAGACTGTGTACACGGGGCACACGTCAACAGTTAATAACTGGTGTGAAGTCCACCCTAGAAAAAAGACAATAAGTCGGGATGATGCACCGATAACTTGGACGTTCACACGGGCGCAGCCAATCGTACGGGTGTAGAGGCACGTTCACAAAAAAAGGATCAAATGCTCAACCTATATATTTCTCGTGTAAATAGATAATTTAGTGGCACCGGTTATTTACTTTAAACATAATGCATTGACGTGTTATTCTAGAGGCGCACAAGAATAAATGGATATTGTAGTCCCACAAAAGAAATGGATATTGTAGAGGCGCACAAAAAGAAATGGATGTTTAGTACATATATGAATATTACATATATTACTTCATAATAGAACCTTAAATCATCCAAGACTAATGAATTTGAATGCAATACTAACAATGGTGCATGTACATGATAGCTACATTGGTTGTTTGAAGAAACATCATAGTAACTTTGTCATGCACAATTGAAAAGGATTATTTAGAAAAAATGTGATATGTGAGTGTGTCCAATCTTTCTAGCGTTGAATCGATAGTGTATCTTTGGACACAATACAAAGTATATATTGATTTATGTTCAATCAATGCACGTCGACGATCGCTAGATAGTGATATGTGAATGAATTGTGCAATCTCTCTCACACACATACATATCTCATTTTTCGTGAGCATCAGAATCACACACGCGCACTTCATGTATTTCTCTCCTTCCGTCAAGGTTAGAATTCGTCTTTCTACCCCATCCTACAATTCTCTCAGACAGAAACACACACGCTCTCTCTGTGGAACACGCCCACCCACCGCCACTAATATCTCAAAGCATAATTATGTCTCTTACACATATGCCTAATGTTAACTCGAGTTCTGGAACCATATGAATACATACAATGGGATTCCATCAGAGCACCTTTTGTTTTGAGATTTCGTGCTCTCTCTCTCTCACACACGTGTGCGCATAGACATTGTTTCTCTCTTCATTTTTTCTGACGCTTGCATGCACACCATTTGTTTATCTCTGTGATGCTTTAAGTATGCCTCGCACACATGCTATCTACCTATCCCTTAATATATATACGTGTCACATAAACTCGTACTCCTTATATCTAAGTGTCACTAACCCCCCACACCCCCCCACACACATGTCTCGACACCAAAGGAGCAGGGTGACACCTCGATCTTGATACTAATATATCTACTGGCTTCTCTCTCAAACACACACACACATGTACACTATCCGACATCGAAGGAGTAGGGTGGCACCTCGATCTTGATAGTAATCTATCTACTGGCTTCTCTCTCAAACACACACGCATACACACACACACTCGCTAATTGTGCCTCTATGCCTACCGCACTCGTACTATCGATACGTCTCTCTCCCTCCCCCTCCCTACCCCCAACAATGACAGCAGAAGGGTGACAACTCGATCTTGATCTTAATCTATCAATTGGTTTCTCTCTCTCTCTCTCTCACACACACACACGCACATGCACACGCACACACACACACACGCGCGCGCTAGTTGTGTCTCTGTGCCTCACTCAAACACACTCGATATGTCTTTCTCTTCGTAGCCCCCTCAATATGTAGACTTCTCGCGCGTGCATAGCTGTAGTGACGATGACACTGAACCCAGTGTGCCTTGTTTTTACTGGACTCATATGATATTTTCCTCCCTATTTTTTGTTAATTAACAAGACAACCTTTTCTTTGTTACTACAAGTGAATCTGAAATCATTTGGGGAAGACATAAAATATATCACTTCAACCCAATTATCGCAATAACTATTTTAAAGGAAACTAGCTAGATGCCCATGCGTTGCACGGAACATCAAGATGCATTTGTATGAGTAGTTTATTTTGTGAGACAAAAGGATGGACGAGGGAAGGCCTTATTTGCAAATGTGGAGAGGGGTGTGTGTGTATCTTTTTGCAAAATTGCCATAGTTTCCTTCTGATCCATTAGATATAAATCCGACGGCCCATATTGCAGGATGGCACGCACACCATCATCACCAATTCTGTTTTCTACTCGCTCCATTCCTAAATATTTGTCTTTTTAGAGATTTCAAAAAGTGACTACATATGGAGCAAAATGAGTGAATCGACACTCTAAAATATGTCTACCTACATATCCGTATGTGGTAGTCCATTTCAAATCTAAAAAAGACAAATATTTAGGAACTGAGGGAGTATAAGAGTAGACATAGAGATATATCTCCAGCATGGTCCACAACGAAAATTTGCTGGACTGGTTAGCGCTGGATGCTCGCAACGTGATGACCTGTGTTTGAATTTTGTTTTTAACTTTAGATTTTATATTATATATTATTTATATTTAATATATACTTCTTTCGCTATTGTACTAACAATGGAACTCACACAGTACTTATAATACAAGATTAAGGATGTATTTGTTTCTTTTTTACTTTCTGTACGAAGCTGTAGCCACCCTGCAAGTCACGTGTACACTGTACATGCAATTAATTTTTTATAGAGGGAGAATCACACACGCAATTAACTCAAATTGATTGGATGTGACTCTATTATTTCTAGCATAAGAGCATCTCCAACGGCAGCGAGCAAATTTTGTCCTGCTTCCTTCCGCATTTTCACAACTCTAACCAACCAGAGGAAATTCGTGCAAACACAAACTGATTTCATATAAGCATGAAGGATTTCGTATAAATAAGGTGGATCTTCATATAAACATGATGGATTTCATTACATTTACATGAACTAAGCGGTGCTAATCCGGCTCTCGTGGTATAATTAATACTACCTAATCTAAATGGCCACCCACGGATCCCTTTGTCTTCCTCATGTCCGACAGATCCTCGGAAGAGACGAAACAACAAAGAAACCACCTGAATACGCAGTCGTCGCCTCGGCAGTGGCCTTCATGGGACCAAAGTGGCGGCAGCCTCCCGTGTTCTACTTCTCCTCGATGATGGTGGCGGACACGGAGAAGCTAGCCACCGACTCATCGCTCCTCTGCGCACCCGGCTTCTGTCTCTACTTGTGTCGGTAATCTGGGAACGGGGATCCCCAGACTTCCTGCCTAGGGCCCACGGTGTGGCCTTGCTAGCAGGCCTGTATGGCCCATCTTGATCAACAAGGCATTCAAGACCTTCGCGAGGGGCCATGCCTCGTGAGGCGGACGACACAAGACCTCCTTAGGAGCGGCCTTGCCAAGCAGGCTCATGAGGGGCGGAGAGTTCAAGGCCAGGAAAACCTCGCGAGGTTCTAGTGACATGAGCCATGACGATCGAGACCAGGCGGGCGCCAGCGCCCGCAGCGTCCTTGTTTCCTCTTTGGTGCTAAGGGGGCAAGTGCAGGCGCGGAGTACCGAGGCATCAAGCAAAGGTTTCCATATCGGTGCAATGAGACCAAGACCAGCAGGACGGCAAGACGGAGGTCACCATGGATCCCAAGGCGGCGTCACCACCAGAGCCTTTTGCAGGTGAAGACCACTTTTGTCAGGATAAGCGGTACTAGCTGTCCCCTTTCAAATTGGCCGTTGTTGGCTCCTTTCCTGCTTAATATTTGGGGACAGGACCAGGGCCTCTATAAATAGAACTAGCCACCACCGTAGCGAGGGGCGACCTCATCGGAGACTAGGGGCGACCTCATCTGAGGCTAGGGGTGACCTAATCTTAGACTAGAACTAGTTCATTCCCACAATCACATCCACCAAGCACAAGAACACCTCTCCTCAGGAGGCTGTTCTTCCCCCTGTACTATTCATCCTCAGCCCAAGAGGCAATCCACCACCACCACACTGGAGTAGGGTATTACACCACAATGGTGGCCCGAACCAGTATAAATGTTGTGTCCTTTGTGCTTCGAGTTGGTCGAGTTAGTTTGTAAGATCTTAGCTGAGTTAGGACATGGATCGGTAGGGGGGAGATCTTCGTGCGCACCCCAGAGTTCGAACCTCAAGGGTTTTGCCCGAAACCGTGATCCCACAGCTTGCATGGCGCTGCCGTGGGCACGGGAGGCACGGCCACTTTAGACACTGCTGGCGCGGAACGACGCGGCAGGGACGACGCCCGTGCCGTGGTGCTCACCGGCATGCCAGCGTGGAGCAACTTGCTGTCGGCGTCCTAGGAATGGGGGTCCCCAGACTTTCCTGCCTGCGGCCCGCTGCGTGGCTGAGCCAGTAGGCCGTACGGTCCATCTTCACCAACAAGACACCCAAGACCCTCGCGAGGGGCCAAGCCTCGCGAGGCGGACGACACAAGACCTCCTCTGGAGCAGCCTAGTCAGACAGGCTCACGAGTAGCGGAGATATCAAGGCGAGGTGAACCTCACGAGGCTCTCGTGACATGAGCCATGACGATCGACACCAGGCGAGCGCTAGGCGGGCGCCAGCGTGCAGCGTCCTTGTTTCTTCTTTGATGCTAAGGAAACTAGCGCAGGCGAGGAGTACCGAGGCATCCGGCAAAGGTTGCCATTTTGGTGCAACAAGACCAAGACCAGAAGGACGGCAAGACGGAGGTCATCATGGAGCCCAATACGGCGTCACCACCAGCGCCTTTCGCAGGCGCAGACCACCTTTTGTCAGGGTGGCTTGTACTAGCTGTCCCCCTTCAAATTAGCCCGCCGTTGTTGGCTCCCTTCTTGCTCAATATTTGGGAAGAGGACCAGGGCCTCTATAAGTAGGTCTAGCCACCACCATAGAAAACGGGGGAGGCGAGGACGAGAGGAGGGCATCTTAGATCACTCTCTCACCCGCACAAGTTAGCCACGCACAAGAACACCTCAACCTCAGGAGGCTGTTCTTTCCCTTGTATTATTCATCATCAGCCCAGGAGGCAATCCACCACCACCACACTGGAGTAGGGTGTTACACCACAACGGTGGCCCGAACCAGTATAAATCCTGTGTTTTCTGTGTTGCGAGTTCGTCGAGTTCGTCCGCGAGATCTTAGCGACCTAGGGAGTAGATCGGTAGGAGGGAAAAACTTCGCGCGCACCCCAGTGTTCGAACCTTAAGGGTTTTCCGGAACCCCACATCCCACATTTGGTGCGCCAGGTAGGGGTGCACCAAAGCTTTCCTTCCATCAGTTCGTTGCTTCACCGCTCCATCGTCTCCATGGCGGATGCTCGCCGCGCTCGAGCTGAGCGTTGGGCTGCTCTCACCGCCTGCGTTGCTCAGGCAGCTCCCATCGGCAGGCCACCACGTCGTTCTCCGTCCCCTGCCGCCAATGCTGCCACTGGCCCGGTGGGGAACGAGTAGCAAGCGTCTTTGCTGCATCCTTCAGTGCGGCACGACGGACGCACCGCCACTCCATCGCTGGCCCTAGCCAGTTCTTCGTCTTAGGCACACAGCGCTCCCATGGAGGCGCGGGCCTCACTCCTTGCCGCAAACGAGCTCCTGTGGTACCGCCCAGTCGACGACCTCTACAAAGAGTGGCTCGACCGCGTCACCGTGCTCGTCCGCGCCACATGGGGCTCCCCGACGCCGACCCTCTCTCGGCCTCACCCTCAGCCAGCCACGGGGGATGAGGCCCGAGGTGCGCCTCCACCACCCCAGCCCAATGACGGCGCCTTGGCACCAAGGCGCGCGGCCCTGCGATGCGATCCGCCATGACCGGTGCCCACGCAAGAAGAGAGAAGCTGCCAAGAAATCCCACGGCCGCGAGAAGCTGCACCCACGCTTCCCGCACCGCCTCGTCAAGACCGTGCGCCGCTAGTGGCGGCGCCGCGCGGACCTCGACAAGACCATGCTCCACCTCTGAGGCGGGCCCCGGTAACCACGGCCAGCTGCCGTGCCTTCACCCCTGAGCTCCGCAACATCGCCTAGCCAGGCAAGTTCAAGCCGGATCTGCCTCCTCGCTACGACGGCACCGCCGACCCCACAGAGTTCCTGCAGCTCTACGAGCAGAGCATCGAAGCAGCAAACAGCGATGAGAAAGTCATGGCGAACTGGTTTCCCATGGCTCTCAAGGATGGGGCCCGCACCTGGCTCATGAACTTGCAGCACGACTCGATCTCCTCCTGGGACGAGATGCGCGACCGCTTCGTCGCCAACTTCCAGGGCACTCGCGACCGCCCGCCGGCCGCAACCGATCTACGCCGCGTCAAGCAACAACCAGGGGAGACCCTCCAGAAGTACATCCAGCGCTTCAACAACACCCGCCTCAAGAACCCCAAGGTCACGGATGAGGTCATCATCTCCGCGTTCTCGGACGGTGTCCGTGATGTCAAGATGAAGGAAGAGATCGCCATCCATGAGGAGCTCGGCACGTCACAGGAGCTGTTCAACCTGGTGACCAGGTGCGCAAGAGCTGAGGAGGGACGCCTTTCTCTCCTTGAGCTGCCTGCCGCAGTCACAGAGGAGAAGAAAGTCAAGGCCAAGGACGTGAAGAGTAAGGAAGCGGTAGTGCTAGCTGCGGAGCCCGACACCAAATGGGGCAGAGATCAGCCCGAGTCATCCAAGAACAGCCGACCGTTTTGTGCCTTCCACAACCTACACACCCACAACACCAGCGACTGCAAAGAGCTCCGAGCCCTACGCGAGGGATGCTATGGTCGACGCCCCGAGCGCGGCGACTAGGGCTACGACCGTGGAGGAGAACGAGGGGGCGAACGCTGGGACGACCGCGGCACACGCCAGGAATGGCGCGACAGGCCTCGTGAGGACTGCTGGCAGGACCATCCTCGCGAGGGGCCCTGGAGGGACCAACCTCGTGAGGATCGCCCCCAAGGCAACACCGGTCTTCCCCCACTGCCGCCGCCAAGAATGAACGACGACCATCATTAGGACGAGGGGGCTGGGGGCTTCCAGGAGCTGCGTGCAATCGCCTGCACCTTGGGCGGTGCCCAGGCCCCAGCCTCTCAGCGCATCTTCAAACGATTCACTCGCGAGGTTAACACGGCGCTCCCCTAACTTGAGGTCGCGCGCCCTCTCAAGTGGTCCCAGTGCGCCATCACTTTCAACTCTGCAGATCAGCTCAAGTGCGCGGCCACCGCCGGCGTCCTCCCGATGTTGTGTTCCCCAGTCATCAGCAATGTGCAGGTTACCAAGACTCCCATCGATGGCGGTGCAGGACTCAACGTCCTGTCCGTCGACACTTTCGACAACCTCCAAGTGCCATATGAGAAGCTCCAACCTACCAAACCTTTATCGGGAGTGACCGACGGCTCCACCACACCAATAGGGCAGGTCCGCGTGCCTGTCACCTTCGGCACACGCGACAACTACTGCCCTGAGCTCATCGACTTCGACATCGCGCACATCCGCCTGCCATACAACGCCATCCTTGGGTATCCAGCCCTGGCGAAGTTCATGGTGGTCACCCACCACGGCTACAACGTCCTCAAGATGCCTGGAAGTGGAGGGGCCATTACGGTCCCGTGTGAAGAGAGGGATGCCGTGTGCTCCCTCGAGCACGCCTTCCAAGCTGCAGCAATCGATGACCCCGACAGCAGAAGTGAGGGTCCTCCGGAGGCCATCCCCAAGAAGAAGCAGTCGCGCCACGTAGGACCTCAGGAGGATGGCGTCGCGGCAGGAGCCTCGTCAGGATCAGCGTCTGTCCTAGGGGCGCCTCCCACCATCGCATAGGAAGGCGCGCCTAGCGCATTCCTCGGGCAGGGCTCGGGGGCTCTCTTCTGGGGGGCTTCAGACCTTGCCCATCTCACGAGGGAGGTGCTTGGGCACCACTTGGAGGCGTGCTACGTGGCATGTTTTCCTCAGGAGAACATCGGGCAAGGGGTGCCCGCCACTCAGGAGTTCATCGCCAAGACCACACAGGAACTGCAAGATGCAAGAGCCATGCACGGCGATAGCCGCTCACAGGGCGCGGCGCATCACGCAGGCGAGGGTGCCGAGCTGCGTGTCTGCATCGACATTCCAGGGCTCAACAGGGTCGCGTCTCAGGAGCACTTCTAGCCTTCATGTGTGGGCCGTTGCGGAGGCCCACCACACAGCTACGTTCGCATGCCCCTCGGCTTGCCGAGCACGGCGTCAGTCTATCAGCGCGCCATGCGGTGTGACCTAGCGGCTCAAGAGGCCAGGTACCGCGTCGTCCTACAGGGAATGGAGACTGTCGGTGTCAAAACCAGCGGATCTCAGGTAGGGGGTCCTGAACTGTGCGTCTAGGCCGGATGGTAACAGGAGGCAAGGGACACGATGTTTTACCCAGGTTCGGGCCCTCTTGATGGAGGTAAAACCCTACGTCCTGCTTGATTAATATTGATGATATGGGTAGTACAAGAGTAGATCTACCACGAGATCAGAGAGGCTAAACCCTACAAGCTAGCCTATGGTATGATTGTATGTTGTATGTGATCTATCGACTAGCCTGGCCTCGGTTTATATAATGCACCAGAGGCCTAGGATAACAAGAGTCCTAGCCGAATACACCGATGGGGAGGAGTCCTTGTCTTGATCACCAAGTCTTGTAGAATCTTCCATGTATGCGGCAGCTGTCCGAACTGGCCCATGAGTATACGGCCATGGGGGTCCTCGGCCCAATCTAACAGATCGGGAGATGACGTGGTGAGTACCCCCTAGTCCAGGACACCGTCAGTAGACCCCTGAACCGGTCTTCAAGTTAGGGACGCTCCTTGATTCTTCTGAACTATTCTTCATCTTCGGTCGTCGGTCTTGGAAACTGGTTCAACAAATCTTCCCATCTTCGATCTTGAGGATCGCCGAAATGCTTTCGACAAGTTTTACACGTCGGGTATCCGAGGAGCCCATTTAAGTTTCCGGCCTTTATCAATGCCTTGTTAGTTTTATGCCACACCTCGGGTTTTGAAGTTGTTCCCGGGAGGCAGTGTCCTCTTGCGTCCGAGCTCCAACGCCGGACTGCATTCGAGGTATCTTTTGCAGCCGAGCACCAATGCCGGACTGCTTCCGAGCTCCAACGCCGAAATGTATCCAAGCTTCAATGCTGTACTGTGTCCAAGCTCCGACGCCAAAATGCATGCAAGCTCCAACGCCGGACTGTGTCCAAGCTCCAACGCCGGACTATATCCAAGATGTCATAGATCATCTTGGTACAAAAAAGTTGAAGGAGTTTAGCCGAGCTTAATGCCGGAAATGTCCTCTATGGAGCTAGCCACTAGCACCCGAACTTTATGCCGGACTGCTCCCGAGGCGGTGCACCACCCCGACTATGGGCCGATTTTTGTCAATATTTTTTATTGGTGCAATTTATTCTCTGCCGAGATGTACAACCAGTAGCCCTCAAGGTGTGTATCGGTTTAAAGCCCGAGATGCACCTGAAGGATGACGTAAGACCACTGATCCCAGTAGCCACCGAGACTCAGGTTGATTTGTAAAATCGGCCTGAGGATCAAGTCCTAGCTCAGCAGAATACTTCGGGACACAAAAAGCGGCATGCTCAATCCTTGAGACTCGGGTTGGGTGCGGCCGACCAATCTGAGGATCAAAATCTCCTCGGAAACTATATTGCACATAAAATTTTCTGCATTGGACAGGCAATGCAGTAGCCCCCAAGACACTGGTCGGGTGGCAACACCAGATCAGGGGATCGATACGCCCCTTTAAAATTAGTAAATGATAAGCCTGAAGCCCAGTAGCCCCCGAGCCTTAATGCGGGCACGGGTGGCCGAATTAAGGATCGATATCCAGAGTAAAATCACAAATTATGTGTAATGATTCTATGTATCCAAGTACATTAATGCTCGGATCCGCATTGTACAAAACTTTGTTGACCGACCATCGGCTTCCACCTCCTCGGCCAATAGCCGAGGAGTGTTTGTCCTACTTTAAAGCCTTTATGAGGGCAAACATTTATGACAAACAAGGCAATCTGGCCATACGGTTTTATAAACGAAGGTACGCGGAGAGACATGTTATATTACTGTTTAACATAAGAAATGTCTTCCAAAGAAAATAGTCCCGCTATCGGTTCCTTTCTTTGGTTTGTCATGCTAAGCATGATCATGAAACCTCAGCTCTAATGTAAGAGCAAAGTATCGACGATTTAGTTTGGGAGGCCCGTTAAATGCCCCCTGTAGTGTTCGGCGACAGTCGAGGTCAATCCGTAAACACTTCGGCCAATGTTATGAATGGCCAGTCATTTAATACCGTCATCGGATTGCTGACCAGTTTACGCTTATTGTGACAGTCAGTTTTCGGCTTTCTCCACTGAGGTGCTTAACCATGTGAGCTAGAAGCACAATCGCAGTGGTTCTCCCTTTGCACACCTAGCCGAACAAAGCGGAACGTAGGAGGCAAGCGCAGGAGCCGGGAAACCCAACTATTGACCGAAGACACAATTCGAAACCAATGCATATATAGTGAGATACGAGAATGTTTTTGCCGAATCTATAAAGGTGTCCGGCATTGCACTGTGAGACTTGTGCTGGAAACACACAAATAGTTTAAAAGTGCCATAAGCTTGGAAAACCAAAAAAACGTCAGTAAAAACTTGACGTCCGAACAAGATCAAGTGTTCGGTGCCAATCCGAAAATTGGGGAAAAATTGTGCCTCTGTCGTGCATTAATATTACACATTCGATCTCAATACTTCAAGCGGGTCAGCCAACGGCTACAGCCTCCTATCCCGAAGGCGGAGTGCTTCTCGTTAGACCAGTTTAGCGAACTAAAGTCGAGCCGTCACTAGAGAGAAAATGGGTTATCTGGCTATTGACCACACACTTATGTCGAGAAAGGAGCGATAGAAAAACACTTTGCAACGACCAAGAAGAAAACACATTTACTATAAAATAGCTCATATAAATTTTAAGAGCCCCCAAGTGACTTGGGTAAAAGAATTTTATGTATAATGATTGTATGTACTGAAGTACTTATATCATATATTTGTTCACCCGAACTTTAAACGCGTCTTAACCGACCGTCGGCTACTCCCTCTTCGGTCAAGGACCGAAAAGTGTTATGTACTCCACCTGTCGAGAATATCGACAGTGTTTCCGATAACCAGGCAACCGGGCCATAAGGCTGTAACAGACAAAGCGCGCTCAGGGAACTTATGCTATATTACAGACGAAGTGCAAGAAGCATCTTCGAAGAAAATAGTACCCCCACCGATACCTTTCTTCGGTGCTCATTATTATTATGAGACTTGTGCAATAGATTTTTTGTACTCATGGGTTCCATTGTGTGCCGACCATGATTGAAAACAATAAGAGTGCTAGCTTTCGGCTTCACCCAGTCTAAGGTTAGAGCTCGGAGGACCCGGTCGTGACAAACGCAGAGGTGTTCCCTTTACTCCCTAGCCGAACAATCGGGAACGTAGGGGTAAGCACAGGAGCCAGGCAACCCAGCTCGCAAATCGCTTAAGTCAATACGGTGCATATTGTGGTGTAATACATGAACAAGGAACGAAGCCGTACAAGTGTAATCATATGCAAGAGGAAAAAGCTTCATGAAGGAAGCCCCCAAGTAAACGAGGTATTTGAATTTGCATGCCACAAACAAAGTTTGGACAAGGAAATTTTTTCAAGCAATTTTTTTCCAAAAAAGTATAATGCTTGGTCGAACCGAACACAAATTAAAAATTTAAAACTTTGAGCATGAAGGCAACTTAGCTGGTTAATGTGTTTGGTACTGATGACGCGGTCCGAGCTTGATGTGGGACAAGGTTCCATCCCCCAAGCCGGTCCCGAGGTGGCGGAGCGGAGAGCTCGACACGCCGAAGTGGTGACATAGCACGATCAATGCAGACCGACTGAGTGACGCCGAAGTCCCCAGATCATTTTCCTGTGCACAAAAAATAGTGCAAACCGGAGATAATAGTGATAATAATAATTAAAAAAATCATTGCATAATAAATAATTTATGCAAAGTGAGTAATAAAATAAATATGGCCTGGCGCCGAAGTCAATGTCGATGCAGGGCGTCGGCGTGATATGGTAAAGGTGTGGCAAAGCCTGAATTCATAGGTCGGTCTGAGTTCTGGATGCGGCATTCGCCGGACTATGTACAGAACTTGACCGGACCACCACGCGATTGTTGTTAGTGCGGCCATCATTTGATAGACCTGTGTACAGCTGATGGACAAACCAGAGTAATAATTCCTTGGGAAAATAAACCCAAACAAGCAAAAAATACTAGGATTAATAGGCACCTGGTTTATTTGTTGTAGCAATCCAAAGAAAGGTGATTCCCAAAATTGGGACTCGATCCGCACACCCATTGCTTGATGAGCGATAAAGCGATGGTATGGCGATGCTGGCAAAGGTTGGCTCGCTGAGGCAAAGCCTTCGGTCCAGCTAACGTGACAGAGCTGTTCGGCTAATGACGCCGAAGTCTCCGGAGTAGGTTGATGAAGAGATGGCGAAGCCCCCGGTCCAGCCTCGATGTCGAAGCCTCGATGTCAGCCGATGAGTCGAAGTAGGTCGGCGTGATGGACACCAGTCTTAAAGAAGAAATAGTGCGGCCCTGCCGATGCAGGTCGTGACGTGGTCGATGCCGGCTTGATGAAGTGACCGTGCGGCGATGCCGATATGCCCGCTCCGTGTAATCCATGGGGCGGCGATGTTGGTGATGATTTATCCTTTGCGATACCGGACTCTTGTTCGGCTTGCCGAGATGATGATCCGAAGAAGTTGAGCTCGGCTCCACAAAGTGACGATGTGTCTAGCGCAGGGCGGCAGCCTTGGAGCAATATCATCGGACTGGTTTGACACCAGCATGATGATGAAGGCGACCTCAGGGGAGGCTTAAAAATTTACGGGCATGTGTTTAAAAACAACGCACAATACCCTAGAAGAGAATTCCTCTAAAAAGGTTGTCCAATGTCACGTTCATAAAGAAACATGAATTCGGGTCAGATCCGTATTCGCGCAGAAAACGGATCCGAAAATTGATCCACTCATCGGAAGGTTCCCGGAGTTTGAACTGTCGGATCGAGCTGAAATCTGGAGGGGTGGTAGATATGGGAATTCCGCAGTAGATGAACGGTTGGATCTTCCAAATGACCTCCGAGCTAGGCTCTGGAGACCACACCCTAAACTCGTCCAGATTCCCGTCCAGATTTGACAGGGCTTCGGTAATATCGTAGATTGTCGGAGATTCCTCCATCGGAACTCGACGAAATTTTGCATGGCTGTTGTAGGATCAATTCCGAACAATTCCACCAAAGTGATCGTCAAAGCGATGCTCTAAGAGGTGGTGGCAGCAGATACAAGTTTGCTGTTCGGAAAAATAGCACGGTCGCCCGAGGGCAATGTTGACGTTGAGCCCTCGTCCGAACATGACGATCGGAGATGGAGCACGGTCTTCGGTCGAGCCAAGGTGACCAGTCGAGCCGGCGATGAAGATGTAGGCATCGCAGTTGACCTGCAGACGAGCCATCGATCCTTTTGCCGATCACACAGCGGAACTCTCAATGAAAGCACGAATGTCAGTGTCAAAACCGGCGGATCTCAGGTAGGGGGTCCCGAACTGTGCGTCTAGGCCGGATGGTAATAGGAGGCAGGGGACACGATGTTTTACCCAGGTTCAGGCCCTCTTGATGGAGGTAAAACCCTACGTCCTGCTTATTAATATTGATGATATGGGTAGTACAAGAGTAGATCCACCACGAGATCAGAGAGGCTAAACCCTACAAGCTAGCCTATGGTATGATTGTATGTTGTATATGATCTATCGACTAGCCTGGCCTCGGTTTATATAATGCACCAGAGGCCTAGGATAACAAGAGTCCTAGCCAAATACGCCGATGGGGAGGAGTCCTTGTCTTGATCACCAAGTCTTGTAGAATCTTCCATGTATGCGGCAGCTGTCCGAACTAGCCCATGAGTATACGGCCATGGGGGTCCTCGGCCCAATCTAACAGATCGGCAGATGACGTGGTGAGTACCCCCTAGTCCAGGACACCGTCAGAGATGGTCTTCAGGGGCCTCCTGAGCCCCAGAGCCTCCCAAGGCTCAGGGCTCCAGTGGCTCATGAGGAGTCGTTTCTTCGACGCACGCCTTCAGCTGCACCAACTCTGCTTTGTCTACAAAAGCAGGTGACATCTTCCAAGCTCGTTAAGCTGGGAGCGCCCCTTGGGCTGCAGCATTCCTAGGCCGTGTGGGTCCATCCCTACGGCATGTATCCCATTTGCTTGTGTCTTTAGCTTACCTTGCTGGGGGCGCCCCTCGGGCTGCATCATCCCCAAGCCGCTCGGGCCGAACCCAGTGGCAGGTATCTTCCTACATTTACCCAAGCTGATTTAACTTCCCTGCTTAACCTGCCTACGGTCATCATCTGCCCGATCATCGCCTCCCATGGGGCCTCCTCACATGCATGGCACTGGTGCATGGGTCCGTCCCAGCCACGTCAACAAAGCTGAGTGGTGGAGCTTTGGCTCGCGGCACGCCCCGCGCATGTCACCTCACCAGGCCCTCAGTGCCTTCATTTCATCCGGACCAACCAGCGGCAGGCTGACGGCTGTAACGGCAAACTCTGTTCTTCTTGTCCCTGTTCACAGGGACCCTGCGGGAAGGATAGCAGGCGGCACCGTGTGTCTCCTTTAATCTCGTGCAATTCTCTTGCGCGTTAAAAGGGGGGCTCTTGAGCATCGCGACTCAGGAACTCTTACTAGCTCTCCAGCCCTCACCCCCTGGCCTTGACCACGGCATCGTGACCTGGCATACCAGCGGAGGCTAAGCTCGCTCGAGGGCCGGGACCTGAGGACGCAGAGCACCAAGGAGAGCATGTGAGGGGGGAAATTTGTATGGGCCGGCTTGGCTATGCCGCACAAGTTGGCACATATCCTAGCGCAACGTCAGGAATCATCATGAAGTTCGCAAGATAAGTCTTTCCCTCGGATCGACTAAATGTCTGGGCCTCATGGACACTCACGCCTTACCGCAATCCCGTTGCGGCCACATAAACTCCCTTTCTTCCCTAACCATGGCCGCTTGAGCGCTAAGGAGGACCTCCTGAGCATCGTGCCTCAGGGGCTCTTACTGGACCTCGAGCCGCACACCTCCTGGCCTTGACCACGGCATGCGACCTAGCATACCAGCGACGACTGTAGCCTGCCTGGGGACCGGGACCTATCGGCGTAGAGCAACAAGCTATCGCGAGGAAAGAAAGGGGGAACTGAGCCTTAACGGGACACACGTTCATCAAATCTTCATAACAGGGAAGAAAAGCACAAAAGACATTACATACCCTTACATGCCCCCACGGGGCGCTTCATGGTTCTTCGCAGGAAACAAAAGCTAAAATTGAGGAGGATCCTATCTACACCCCCCGTGGCAGACGCCATCATCAACAGTGGGCCACGGGAGGCCGGCGCCAACCCCATCCAGATCTACGGTGGCGGCGGCCGGACGCGGCAGCACTGCTCCGAGCATGGCGAGAGCTCGGGGGCACGTAGCTGTCTTCGCTCGTCTCCGGAGTCTCGTAGAGCTCAGGAGAGCTGCTGGACTCCCAAGGGCTGCTACTACTGGAGTGGTCGCGACCGGAGCGCGCATCAGCCTCGCGCTCCTCTCCGGAGCAGCACTCTGATGTCTACTACACAAACTTCTTCTTGTAGACGTTATTGGGCCTCCAAGTGCAGAGGTTTGTAGGACAGTAGCAAATTTCCCTCAAGTGGATGACCTAAGATTTATCAATCTGTGGGAGGCATAGGATGAATATGGTCTCTCTCAAGCAACCCTGCAACCAAGTAACAAAGAGTCTCTTGTGTCCCCAACACACCCAATACAATGGTAAATTGTATAGGTGCACTAGTTTGGCAAAGAGATGGTGATACAAGTGGTATATGGATGATAGATAATAGTTTTTGTAATCTGAAAATATAAAAATAGCAAGGTAACAAGTGATAAAAGTGAGCGTAAACGGTAGTGCAATGCGTTGAAACAAGGCCTAGGGTTCATACTTTCGCTAGTGCAAGTTCCCTCAACAATACTAACATAATTGGATCACATAACTATCCCTCAACATGCAACAAAGAGTCACTCCAAAGTCACTAATAGCGGAGAACGAACGAAGAGATTATGGTAGGGTATGAAACCACCTCAAAGTTATTCTTTCCAATCAATCCATTGGGCTATTCCTATAACTGTCACAAACAGACCTAGAGTTCGTACTAGGATAACACCTTAAGACACAAATCAACCAAAACCCTAATGTCACCTAGATACTCCAATGTCACCTCAAGTATCCGTGGGTATGATTATACGATATGCATCACACAATCTCAGATTCATCTATTCAACCAACACAAAGGACCTCAAAGAGTGCCCCAAAGTTTCTACCGGAGAATCACGACGAAAACATGTGCCAACCCGTATGCATAGGTTCATGGGCGGAACCCGCAAGTTGATCACCAAAACATACATCAAGTGAATCACGTGATATCCCATTGTCACCGGAGATATCCACGGCAAGACATACATCAAGTGTTCTCAAATCTTTAAAGACTCAATCCGATAATATAACTTCAAACGGGAAACTCAATTCATTACAACATAGAAGAGGGGGAGGAGAAACATAAGATCCAACTATAATAGCAAAGCTCGCGATACATCAAGAGTGTATCACCTCAAGAACACGAGAGAGAGAGAGATCAAACACATAGCTACTGGTACATACCCTCAGCCCCGAGGGAGAACTACTCCCTCCTCATCATGGAGAGCACCGGGATGATGAAGATGGCCACCGGAGAAGGATTGCCCCCTCCGTCAGGGTACCAGAATGGGTCCAGATTGGTTTTTGGTGGCTACGGAGGCTTCTGGCGGAAGAACTCCCAATCTATTGTGCTCACGGATGTTTTTAGGGTATATGGAGATATATAGGCGGAAGAAGTACGTTAGGGGGGCCATGAGGAGCCCACGAGGGTGGAGGGCGCGCCCAGGGGAGGTGGGCGCGCCCCCTGCCTCGTGGCCTCCTCGCAGGTCCCCCGACGTGCACTCCAAGTCTTCTGGACTTCTTTCCTTCAAAAAATGAGTTCCGTGAAGTTTCAGGTCAATTGGACTCCATTTGATTTTCCTTTTCTTTGAAACCCTAAAATAGGGTAAAAACAGAAACTGGCACTGGGCTCTCGATTAATAGGTTAGTCCCAAAAATGATATAAAAGTGTATAATAAAGCCCATAAACATTCAAAACAGTAGATAATATAGCATGGAGCAATCAAAAATTATAGATACGTTGGAGACGTATCAGCATCCCCAAGCTTAATTCCTGCTCGTCCTCGAGTAGGTAAATGATAAAAGAAAGAATTTTTGATGTGGAATGCTAGTTGGCATAATTTCAATGCAAATCTTCTTAATTGTGGTATGAATATTCAGATTAGGAAGATTCAACACAAAAGTTCATATTGACATAGAGAATAATAATACTTCAAGCAAACCAACAAAGCAATTATGTTTTCTTAAAGTAACATGGCCAAAGAAAGTTCATCCCTACAAAATCATATAGTTTAGTCATGCTCGATTTTTGTCACACAAGAATGCTCTCATCATGCACAACCCCGATGACAAGCCAAGCAATTGTTTCATACTTTACTAATCTCAAACCTATAAACTTTCACGCAATTCATGAGCGAGAGCCATGGATATAGCACTATGGGTGGAATAGAATATAATGAGGGGGGTTATGTGGAGAAGACAAAAAAATAAAGTCTCACATCAACGAGGCTAATCAATGGGCTATGGAGATGCCCATCGATTGCTGTTAATGCAAGGAGTAGGGATTGCCATGCAACGGATGCACTAGAGCTATAAATGTATGAAATCTCAACAAAAGAAACTAAGTGGGTGTGCATCCAACTTGCTTGCTCACGAATACCTAGGGCACTTGAGGAGGCCCATTGTTGGAATATACAAGCCAAGTTCTATAATGAAAATTCCCACTAGTATATGAAAGTGATAACTCAAGAGACTCTCTATATGAAGAACATGGTGCTACTTTGAAGCACAAGTGTGGAAAAAAGGATAGTAGCATTGCCCCTGTTTATTTATTTTCCTTTTTTGGGGGCCTTATTTTTTTTCTTTGGCCTTTCCCTTTTTTGGGACAATGCTCTATTGAATGATGATCATCACACTTCTATTTATTTACAACTCAATGATTACAACTCGATACTAGAACAAAGTATGACTCTATATGGATGCCCCCGGCAATGTACCGGGATATGCAATGAATCAAGAGTGACAAGTATGAAAAAAATTATGAATGGTGGCTTTGCCACAAATACTTATGTCAACTACATGATCATGTTAAGCAATATGACAATGATGAATGTGTCATGATAAACTGGATGGTGGAAAGTTGCATGGCAATATATCTCGGAATGGCTATAGAAATGCCATAATAGGTAGGTATGGTGGCTGTTTTGAGGAAGATATAAGGAGGTTTATGTGTGAAAGAGCGTATCATATCACGGGGTTTGGATGCACCGACGAAGTTTGCACCAACTCTCGATGTGAGAAAGGGCAATGCACGGTACCGTAGAGGCTAGCAATGATGGAAGGGTGAGAGTGCGTATGATCCATGGACTCAACATTAGTCATAAAGAACTCATATACTTATTGCAAAAATCTACAAGCCATCAAAAACCAAAGTATTATGCGCATGCTCCTAGGGGGATAGATTGGTAGTAAAAGACCATCGCTCGTCCCCGACCGCCACTCATAAGGAGGACAATCAAACAACACCTCATGTTTCAAATTTGTTGCATAATGTTTACCATACGTGCATGCTACGGGACTTGCAAACTTTAACTCAAGCACTTCTCAAATTCACAATTACTCTACCAGCATGACTTTGATATTACTACCTCCATATATCAAAACAATCATCAAGCATCAAACTTCTCTTAGTATTCAATACTCTATATGAAAGTTTTTACTAATCTTGTATACCTAGCATATTAGGATTTTAAGCAAATTACCATGCTATTTAAGACTCTCAAAATAATCTAAGTGAAGCATGAGATTTCATCTATTTCTATAAAATAAAACCACCACCGTGCTCTAAAAGATATAAGTGAAGTACTAGAGCAACAACAAACTACTCAGAAAGATATAAGTGAAGATCAATGAGTAGTTGAATAATTATGCAACTATGTGAAGACTCTCTAACATTTAAGAACTTCAGATCTTGGTATTTTGTTCAAACAGCAAGCAAAACTAAATAAAATAAAATGACGCTCCAAGCAAAACACATATCATGTGGCAAATAAAAATATAGCTCCATGTAAAGTTACCGATGAACGAAGACGAAAGAGGGGATGCCTTCCGGGGCATCCCCAAGATTAGGCTCTTGGATATCCTTGAATATTACCTTGGGGTGCCTTGGGCATCCCCAAGCTTAGGCTCTTGCCACTCCTTATTCCATAGTCCATCGAATCCTTACCCAAAACTTGAAAACTTCACAACACAAAACTTAAAGTAGAAAACCCGTGAGCTCCGTTAGTATAAGAAAGTAAATCACCACTTCAAGGTACTGTAATGAACTCATTATTTATTTATATTGGTGCTAAACCTACTGTATTACAACTTCTCTATGGTTTGTAAACTATGTTACTAGCCATAGATTCATCAAAATAAGTAAACAACACATGAAAAACTGAATCTGTCAAAAACAGAACAGTCTGTAGTAATCTGAATCAAACGTATACTTATGGAACTCATAAAATTCTAAAATAATCTACTGGACCTGAGGAATTTATCTATTAATCATCTTCAAAAAGAATTAACTAAATATCACTCTCCAAATAAAAATGGCAGCAATTCTCGTGAGCGCTAAAGTTTCTGTTTTTTTACAGCATGATCAACAAGACTTTCCCCAAGTCTTCCCAAAGGTTCTACTTGGAACAAACACTAATTAAAAGCATATAAACACATCTAAACAGAGGCTAGATGAATTATTTATTACTAAGCAGGAGCAAAAAGCAAGGGACCAAAATAAAGTTGGGTTGCCTCCCAACAAGCGCTATCGTTTAACACCCCTAGCTAGGCATGATGATTTCAATGATGCTCACATAAAGAATAAGAATTGAAACATAAAGAGAGCATCATGAAGAATATGACTAGCACATTTAAGTCTAACATACTTCCTATGCATAGGGATTTTGTGAGCAAACAACTTGTGGGAACAATAATCAACTAGCATAGGAGGGTAAAACAAGCATAACTTCAAAATTTTAAGCACATAGAGAGGAAACCTGATATTATTGCAATTCCTACAAGCATATATTCCTCCCTCATAATAATTTTCAGTAGCATCATGAATGAATTCAACAATATAACCAGAACCTAAAGCATTCTTTTCATGATCTACAAGCATAGAAATTTTATTACTCTCCACATAAGCAAAATTCTTCTCATTCGGAATAGTGGTAGTATCATAGGAAACTCGAATACTATAAATTGTTTCCACATTAAAAGAGTAATGTTCAGAGAAGGGGTAATCATAATCATGACAATTTTTATAAATATAATCACTACTTTTTATAGCATAAGTATCATTACAATAATCATCATAAGTAGGAGGCATGCTATCATCATTATAAACTTGCATATCAAAACTTGGGAGACTAAAAATATCATCTTCATTAATCATAGCTTCCCCAAGCTTGGGACAAACATTAATTGCAGCAAATATATTCTCAAAAACATCACCCTCATCAAACATAGCACCCCCAAGCTTGGGCTTTTTCATATCATAAGCATAATCACTCTCATCATTAATAGTATGGATAGCACCAATAGTATAGCAATTATCATATTCTTCCAAGCAAGTGCCAAAAATATTTTCAAGATCACAAGAAGTATCATTATCTTCCATAATTATATTTTCATGAGGCACAATAGTAATAGGAGTAGCATTATTTGGGGGAGATATCTTTTTACCTCTCTTCCTTTTTCTTTTCTTCTTCTTCACCACATCATGTGTGGGTTCAATCCTCTTTTTGGAGCTCCTTATTAATGAGATTGGTTGAATAGGAGGTTCTTCTTTGTTACCTGATGCATCATAAGAAATAATAGGAGGGTATTGGGAAGTCTCTTCCCTTTCATTAGTATTCTCTTCATCTTCTATTTGTTTTCTTTTCTTTATGTAGTTGGTAATATATGGATTTTCAATGCAATTCACCGCACAATACATATAAATATTCTCTAGATCAAAATCAAGAATTCTATCAAGATCAAATTTTGGAATACCCTCTGTTATACGTTTCATTTCTTCATAACCCAAAAGAAGGCTAAGCTCTTTATGATGCTCAAGGGTAATCAAATTATCAGAATGTTTGGACATGACTTGATCATGAAACAAATAGCATTGGAGCTTTAAATGACCATGTTCATTGCAAAGTTCAAAAGGGGCACGAAAAATATTGAATCTTTCAGCACATTCATCTAGCTCTTCTTGCAACAATTTAGTTTCTAAGTACTTATGCTTCTTGCAATACCTATCTTCTCTATTTGGTGTGTACTTACAAACCCAATGCACTCCACAAAAATTGACATGTTTATAGGAGACATTTTCATCATAACTAGTGCAATCATCATTAGTGTCATGGATATTCAAAGAATTCGTACTAACAACATTGCAATCATGATCATCATTCAAATATTTAGTGCCAAACATTTTATAGATTTCTTCTTCTAGCACTTGAGAACAATTATCCTTTCCATCATACTCATGAAAGATATTAAAAAGGTGAAGCGTATGAGACAAACTCAGTTCCATTTTTTATAGTTTTCTTTTATAGACTAAACTAGTGATAAAACAAGAAACTAAAATAATCGATTGCAAGATCTAAAGATATACCTTAAAGCACTCACCTCCCCGACAATGGCGCCAGAAAAGAGCTTGATGTCTACTACACAACCTTCTTCTTGTAGACGTTATTGGGCCTCCAAGTGCAGAGGTTTGTAGGACAGTAGCAAATTTCCCTCAAGTGGATGACCTAAGGTTTATCAATCCGTGGGAGGCGTAGGATGAATATGGTCTCTCTCAAGCAACCCTGCAACCAAATAACAAAGAGTCTCTTGTGTCCCCAACACACCCAAGACAATGGTAAATTGTATAGGTGCACTAGTTTGGCGAAGAGATGGTGATACAAGTGGTATATGGATGATAGATAATAGTTTTTGTAATTTGAAAATATAAAAACAGCAAGGTAACAAGTGGTATACGGTATTGCAATGCGTTGAAACAAGGCCTAGGGTTCATACTTTCGCTAGTGCAAGTTCCCTCAACAATACTAACATAATTGGATCACATAACTATCCCTCAACATGCAACAAAGAGTCACTCCAAAGTCACTAATAGCGGAGAACGAACGAAGAGATTATGGTAGGGTATGAAACCACCTCAAAGTTATTCTTTCCAATCAATCCATTGGGCTATTCCTATAACTGTCACAAACAGCCCTAGTGTTCGTACTAGGATAACACCTTAAGACACAAATCAACCAAAACCCTAATGTCACCTAGATACTCCAATGTCACCTCAAGTATCCGTGGGTATGATTATATGATATGCATCACACAATCTCAGATTCATCTATTCAACCAACACAAAGGACCTCAAAGAGTGCCCCAAAGTTTCTACCGGAGAATCACGACGAAAACATGTGCCAACCCGTATGCATAGGTTCATGGGTGGAACCCGCAAGTTGATCACCAAAACATACATCAAGTGAATCACGTGATATCCCATTGTCACCGGAGATATCCACGGCAAGACATACATCAAGTGTTCTCAAATCTTTAAAGACTCAATCTGATAATATAACTTCAAACGGGAAACTCAATTCATTACAACATAGAAGAGGGGGAGGAGAAACATAAGATCCAACTATAATAGCAAAGCTCGCGATACATCAAGAGTGTATCACCTCAAGAACACGAGAGAGAGAGAGATCAAACACATAGCTACTGGTACATACCCTCAGCCCCGAGGGAGAACTACTCCCTCCTCATCATGGAGAGCACCGGGATGATGAAGATGGCCACCGGAGAAGGATTGCCCTCTCCGGCAGGGTACCAGAACGGGTCCAGATTGGTTTTTGGTGGCTACGGAGGCTTCTGGCGGCAGAACTCCCGATCTATTGTGCTCACGGATGTTTTTAGGGTATATGGAGATATATAGGCGGAAGAAGTACGTTAGGGGGGCCATGAGGAGCCCACGAGGGTGGAGGGCGTGCCCAGGGGAGGTGG
Source organism: Triticum dicoccoides (assembly GCF_002162155.2). Lineage (NCBI taxonomy): Eukaryota > Viridiplantae > Streptophyta > Magnoliopsida > Poales > Poaceae > Triticum > Triticum dicoccoides. Next base: position 172,853,119 of record NC_041390.1, on the reverse strand, counting down.
GCGCGCCCCCTGCCTCGTGGCCTCCTCGCAGGTCCCCTGACATGCACTCCAAGTCTTCTGGGCTTCTTTCCTTCCAAAAATGAGTTCCGTGAAGTTTCAGGTCAATTGGACTCCGTTTGATTTTCCTTTTCTTTGAAACCGTAAAACAGGGTAAAAACAGAAACTGGCACTAGGCTCTGGGTTAATAGGTTAGTCCCAAAAATGATATAAAAGTGTATAATAAAGCCCATAAACATTCAAAACAGTAGATAATATAGCATGGAGCAATAAAAAATTATAGATATGTTGGAGACGTATCACACTCCAGGCGGCGGCCCTCGGCGTCGAAGACATTGAAGAAGAGCGTGGAGACGCCGTCGTACTCAAGATGGATCGTGAGGGCGCCCCTCGCGTGGCAGACCCACGCGATCTCGCCCCAGCCGCGGGTCATGAAGATCTTGCCGGAGGGGACCGCTTCATTCTCCGCTCCAGTCGCAGGAGCGCCGCAGTCGGTGTGCTGCAACTAGAGCTCGAGAGGCCCCCTCGGTGGCATCACGTCGGAGAAGAACCGCGGGAAGTGGATCCAAGAGCTTGGCTGCATCGGCGCCCACAGCACCAGCTCACGCGAGGAGTACGCGACGTGGATTCCGGGGGCAACGGCGCGTGTCGCCGTGGCGTGGCGGCCCCGAGTGCGGTGTCGGTAGTGCTGATCGTCGCCACGCCCTCTTGAGGCCTCGGCTTGGGTGTACAGGGGTAGCAGGTACCTGGAGGAGGCCGCTCGCACCAAGGCCTCGCCACCACCTGCATCCCCGCTTCTTCACGGTGGTGGATCGACCTCTTCTTCGGCGGGAGTTGCTCCGGGACATCCTGGGGGGCTTTCCCCTTTTATTTAGCGGAGAAACTTCTAATGGGCGCCATTGGTGGCACAGCGAGCAACAAAGCGAGGAAGAAGAAGCTAGGAGTGGAGTGAGGAAGAAGAAGCAGCAAGCAAGGAAGAGATGGGCGACGGGGGCTCCGCCTCCCTCCCCATTTATAGCAAAAGAAGGCCAACCGACACCTCCCATGACCGCAGGTAATGATGGTTTCCCTTGCATGTCGCAGGGACTCGTCAAGTCGTGCAGTCGCTGAGGCAACGTGTCGAAGCAGAGACGCCCACGACCAATCAACCTCCATGCATCAACCAAGGCCGCAGGCTTTGGGGGCCCGGGGTGCTCCATGCTTGGCCCTTAGCTTCGCTGTGAAGCCAAGGCGAAGCGCACCTTGGGCCTGGGGGCTACAGTCGACGTCCTAGGAATGGGGGTCCCCAGACTTGCCTGCCTGCGGCCCGCTGTGTGGCTGAGCCAGCAGGCCGTATGGCCCATATTCACCAACAAGACACCCAAGACCCTCGCGAGGGGCCAAGCCTTGCGAGGCGGACGACACGAGACCTTCTCTGGAGCGGCCTAGTCAGGCAGGCTCATGAGGAGCGGAGATATCAAGGCAAGGCAAACCTCACAAGGCTCTCATGATGTGAGCCATGATGATCGACACTAGGTGGGCGCCAGGAGGGTGCCAGCGCGCGCGGCGTCCTTGTTTCCTCTTTGATGCTAAGGAAACTAGCGCAGGCGAGGAGTACTGAGGCATCAGGAAAAGGTTTCCATTTTGGTGCAACAAGACCAAGACCAGAAGGACGACAAGATGGAGGTCATCGTGGATCCCAAGACGGCGTCACCACCAGAGCCTTTCGCAGGGGCAGACCACCTTTTGTCAGCATGGCTTGTACTAGTTGTCCCCCTTCAAATTAGCCCGCCGTTGTTGGCTCCCTTCCCGCTCAATATTTGGAAAGAGGACCAAGGCCTCTATAAGTACGCCTAGCCACCACCATAGAAAACGGGGGAGGCGAGGATGAGAGGACGACATCTTAGATCACTCTCTCACCCGCACAAGTTTGCCACACACAAGAACACCTGAACCTCAGGAGGTTGTTCTTCTCCTTGTATTATTCATCATCAGCCCAACAGGCAATCCACCACCACCACACTAGAGTAGGGTGTTACACCAGAACGGTGGCCCGAACTATTATAAATCCTGTGTCTTTCTGTGTTGCGAGTTTGTCGAGTTCGTCTGCGAGATCTTAGCGAGCTAGGGCGTAGATCGGTAGAAGGGAAAGACTTCGCGTGCACCCCAGTGTTCGAACCTTAAGGTTTGCCGAAACCCCACATCCGACACTTGCCACTCCTCATCGAGCTAAACTGAAGCGACGAGTTGCTGAACCACGCGTCGTCTTGGGGCGGCAACTGGCTCTGTCGGGCCAAGCAAGGTTGGTGAAGCACCGAGCGGCCTCGCTCGTATCCGGAGGGCTCGGCGGGCCACCCAGCCAGGTAGTATGCCGGAGAACGGCTCCTCGGAAGCCATCTGAGGAGTGGGAGAAAATGGTGAATGAGGAGATGGGGCAGTGACGGAGGGGTGCGATTCTTGCCCGATGTCTGTCTGGCCTCGTTTAAATAGAGGGCGGATGGTAGGAGCTTGGCCGGGGTCTGGCCTTGTTTAAACTGAGGGCGAACAGGAGGAGCTTGGCTGGCGTTGCTTTTAGTTTCGACCCGCTCATGAACGGACATGTGTCCGGAGTAGGTTTCTCAGTTTGCATGCGGGTTTAACGGAGGCGTTTGATGGAGGCGAGGAAGCGTGTTTGTCGGACGTGGGGTTCCGGCTAACCCTTAATGTTCGAACACTGGGGTGCGCGCGAAGTCTTTCATTCCTACCAATCTACGCTCTTACTCGCTATGATCTTGCGGACGAACTCAACGAACGCGCAACACAGAAAGACACAGGGTTTATACTGTTTTGGGCCACCATTGTGGTGTAATACCCTACTCAGTGTGGCGGTGGTGGATTGCCTCTTTAGGCTGATGATGAACAATACAAGGGGAAGAACAGCCTCCTGAGGTTGACGTGTTCTTGTGCTTTCGGACTTGTGTGTATCTCTGGGTCCGATGAGTCTCTCCTCTCTACTATGGTGGCTGGCTCTACTTATACATGCCCTGGTCCTCTTCCCAAATATTGAGCGGGAAGGGAGCCAACAATGGCGGGCTAATTCGAAGGGGACAACTAGTACAAGCTACCCTGACAAAAGCGGTCTTCGCCTGCGAAAAGCTCTGGTGGTGTCGCCGTCTTGCGCTCCACGATGACCTCCGTATTGCAGTCCATGGTCTTGGTCTTGTTGCACCGAAATGGCAACCTTTGCCTGATGCCTCGGTACTCCGCGGCTGCGCTTGCCCCCTTTGCACCAAAGAGGAAGCAAGGACGCTGCGTCCGCTGGCGCCCGCCTGGTGTCGATCATCATGGCTCACGTCATGAGGGCTTCGTGAGGTTCGCCTCGCCTTGATATCCCCGCTCCTCGTGAGCCTGCCTGGCTCGGCAACTCCATAGGAGGTCTTGCGTCATCTGCCTCGCGGGGCTTGGACCCTCACGAGGGTCTTGGGTGCCTTGTTGACGAAGATGGGACGTACGGCCTGCTGGCTCCACCACGTCACGGGCCGCAGGCAGGCAAGTCTAGGGACCCCCGTTCCCAGAACGCCGACAGTGTTCAACTGAGTGTGCAGCGGGCGGCGCAGTACTATTCAATTTGACAGTGGCCGGCGCAGTCGTCGATACAGCTTTAATGTAGACGAGAGAGAGGGTAGCGGTTCCCGAATTGTTGAATGGACAATGATGCATCCTCCTTCAATTAGCATCGTGAATGCATGAGGGACGTAATGGGAGGAGGACCGGGAATAGAGGTAGCACGATGTGAATGCAACACAATTTGCACTCATATAAAGGCGCCCCTCCATTCCAATGCATCTACCACATTGTACGCACCCAATCATTTGCCTAAGCACCTACACTAAGCACAAAAGTGCTCACTCCAGACCCATGGAGGCGATGCGCGTGAGCGGCCAGCGGTTGTGCCAGATGGTCCATGACGCCGGCCAGCTGCATGGCACGGAGGATCGTCTCCAGACGGTGTTGGCGACCGGCTGGTGGATGGCCGCCACCGACGCCAGCTATGACTCTCAGTTGGACCAGATGATTGTTGCCACCACCAACAAGTTCTACATCGTCAAGAAGCTCGCGGACGACATCGCCGTACTCCTCCAGCCTGCGCGCTCGGGCTCCTCATTGCCTGCCACCCTAATCGGCCTCCATGTCCGGAACCTCTTTCAAGCACTGGTGGCCCTGCGACTGCCCACTGGCGCCATGAAGAATGTGCACCTGGAGATCCGCACTCTCCGTGAGGCTCCAAGGCCTGCAAGAATTTTTCGATCTACACATAAACGTGTATGAGGAAACCATGTACATAGGTATCTACGATGCCAGTCAGGCCGCTACGATGTTGGCCTTCCTCAACCGGCTGGAAGCCTTGGATGCCTTTGACGGTGTCCTGGACTAGGGGGTACTCACCATGTCGCCTCCCGACCAGCTAGATTGGGCCGAGGACCCCCGTGGTGGTTCACTATTGGGCCAGTTCGGACAGCTCATGCCGCATACAAATTAAGACTCCACAAGACTTGGCGCCCAAGACAAGGACTCTCCTAAAAACCTAGGCCTCCGGTGTCTTATATAAACTGAGGCCAGGCTAGTCAATAGAAAATCTAATATTCATTACTGTGATCTCCTATTAGACATATGTACTATGTACTACACCCATATGAATACAATCAAAAGCACGACGAAGGGTTTTACCTCCGTCAAGAGGGCTCGGACCTGGGTAATCTCCCGTGTCCATGTTACCATCGCTCCAAGACGCCTAGCTTAGGACCCCTACTACGAGATACGCCGGATATTGAACAGACATTGGTGCTTTCATTGAGAGCCTGCTGGGCGATCGCCGCGGATCGATGAATTATCAGGTGATATTTTTCCAGTTAATTCCGTATGGAATAAGGCAATCTCTTCTGGAAGTATTTCTACTGCCTTGCTATATTGTTTGCAGATCGGTTTTGGTCTCGCGAGCGGCGGCGATTTTTCCGCATGATCCAGGCACAGTAGGATGGCTGAGATCAACCCGGCCAGCAGGGTCTGAGGTGGGCTGACAGGGTTCGGCTTGGCGGCGTGCCAGCTGAGGACGCGACAGAGCTTGCACCAGCGCGTGCCGACCAAGATGTTGTATCAATCCCGTCAGTCGCTGACAGCATCAGGGAGATTCTCTTCCTTTTTTTCGATTCGGCTTCTAGTCGTTCTGCTACCTTTTGACGAGAATATGAATCAGTTCTTCTAGCTTCCGTCAGCTGCGGTCATCATCGTCGAACAGTGTATCCGGATTTTTGTCCACAGTCTGACAAACGTTGCATCTACAACCGGATCCGCCCTATAAAATAGAGGCTATTACTCCTTCGCCACCGTTGAGCTTGGCCCCACTTATTTTTTCTTTTTTACTTTGCATAAAATTAATTGCGCAAATAATCATTTTTCTTTCAGCTATTATTATTGTTGTTATTTCTTGCTTGCACTATTTTACGTGTCCAGGTAGTCAGCTCGATCGTGTCACGCGGTCAACTCTGCGGGCCGACGTCGTCGTCCTTCGACCAAGTTGTGGCATCGCCTTGGCGCGTCCCTGTTTTAATGACTTCAGCTATGTCACGCATTCACCTTGGCGTGCTGACATCATCATCATGCCTCGGCCGGACTGGGGGCTTCGCCTTACCACATCGGCCGAGCCGTGTCATTACACCGGAGTACCGACCTCTTTGCTAGGACATCTCGGGCATAGGGGCTGGGACCTCATCCATGCCAAGGACTACGAACCTTGTCGGATCTATCACAGATCAATGGGCGTCTTTGTCCCGCCACAAGCCCGAATCGCGTCGTCAACACCAAGCACCTTAACCAGCTAAGTCGCTTTCATGCCCCAAAACTCCCAGTTTTAAAATTTGTTCGGTTCAATTGAGCACTATACTTTTTTGGCAAAAAGTTGTTTATGAAAAAATTCCTTGTCATAACTTTGTTTGTGACACACAAATTCAAATACCCCGTTTACTTGGGGGCTTCCTTTATGAAGCATTTCCTCTTGCATGTGATTATACTTCTACGGCTTCGTTCCTTGTTCGTGTATTACGCCACAATATGCACCATGTTGACTTAAGTGTTCCGCAAGCTGGGTTTCCTGGCTCCTATGCTTACCCCAACGTTCCCGATTGTTTGGCTAGGCGGTAAAGGGAGAACCTCTATGATTGTTACTACCGGGTCATCCGAGTTAGTACCTCAGACTGGGTGAAGCCTAAAGCTAGCACTTTTATTGTTTTCAATCATGGTCGGCACACAACGGAACTCATGAATACAAAAAATCTATTGCACAAGTCTCATAGTAACAATGAGCAACCGAAGAAATGTATCGGTGGCGGTACTATTTTCTTCGAAGATGCTTCTTACACTTTGTCAGTAATATAGCATAAGTTCCCTAAGCGTGCTTCGTCTGTTAGAGCCTTGTGGCCTGATTGCCTGGTTATTGGAAACACCGTCGATATTCTCGATAGGTGGAGTACATAACACTTTTCAGCCCTTGGCCAAAGAGGGAGAAGCCGACGGTCGATTAAGACGCGTTTAAAGTTCGGGTGAACACATATATGATATAAGTACTTCGGTGCATACACTCATTATATATAAAATTCTTTTACCCAAATCACTTGGGGGCTCTTAAATTAATATGAGCAATTTTTAATATATGTTTTCTTCTTAGTCGTTGCAAAATCTTTTTCTACCAATCCTTTATTGACTCAGGTGTATGATTAATAGCCGGGTAGCCTAGTTTCTCTCGAAAGCCGCTCGCGTTTAGTTTGCTAAACTGGCCTGAGAAACACTCCGCCTTTGGGATAGGGAGGTTGAAGCCGAAGGCTGACCCACTTGAAGTCTAGCTATCGGATTTATCATGTCAAAGCACGACGGAAGTACAATTTTAAGACCAATTTCTTATTGGCACCAAAAATGCTTGATTCAATCTAGACGTAAAGTTTTTTACGCATGTTTTTGGCCTTTGAGCTTATAACATCTTTTCACCTACTTTATGTTTTCCTTTCAGGAAGCAGGACATTCTCTTGGTTGAGGTGTTCGGCATGAAACTCTTTTCTAAACTACAGTTCGACATCTTTTCTGCCGAACCCCACCTCGGTATTGTCAAAACATACATCACATTTGAACTAGTTCACGAGGAGGTACGATCCTAGGGTTGCCCATGTTGCCCAACCCAATTCTCGGGGGGCTACTGCATTGGCAATCCAATGCAGAAAATTTAAGTGCAGTATAGTTTTTGAGGAGATTATGATCCTCGGGTTGGTCGGCCGCACCCAACCCTAGTCTCGACGACTTTGTACACTGCTTCTGTGTCCCAAAGTATTCTGACGAGCTAGGAGTTGATCCTCAGGCCGGTTTTGCGAATCAACCTAGGTCTCAGGGGCTACTGGGATCAGCTATCTTATGTCATCCTTCAGGTGCATCTCGGGTTTTCGACCGATACACACCTTTTGGGCTACTGGCTATATATCTCGGCAGAGAATAAATTGCACCAATCAAAACTATTGAAAAAAATAGGCCCACAATCGGGCTGGTGCACCACCTCGGAAGCAGTCCGGCATAAAGCTCGGGCGCCAGTGGATGGCTCCATAGAGGGCATTTTTGGAATTAAGATCGGCTAAACTCCTTCAACTTTTTTGAGCCAAGGTGATCTATGACACCTTGGATATAGTCCGGCGTAGGAGCTCGGATACAGTTCGGTGTTCGAGCTCGGCTGTAACAATACTCTTCGGATACAATCCGGCATTGGAGCTCAGATACATTCTGGCGTTGGAGCTCGGAAGCGGTCTAGCGTTGGTGCTCGGCTGTGAAAGATACCTCGAATGCAGTCCGGCGTTGGAACTCAGACGCAAGAGGACACTGCCGCCTCGGAACAACTTCAAACCCGAGGTGTGGCATAAAAATAAGATGGCATTGATAAAGGCCGAAGACTTAAAGGGCTCCTCGGATACCCCACGTGTAAACTTTTCGGATTCACTTTGGCGATCCTCAAGATCAAAGACGAGAAGATTTGTTGAACCAGTTTTCAAGACCGACGACCGAAGATGAATAACAGTTCGAAAGAGTCGAGGAGCATCCCCAACTTGAGGACCAGTTCATGGGGCTACTGGCGGTGTCCTAGACTAGGGGTACTCACCATGTCCTCTCCCAACCAGCTAGATCGGGCCGAGGACCCCCGTGGTGGTTCACTATTGGGCCAGTTCGGACAGCCCATGCCGCATAGAAAGAAGACTCTACAAGACTTGGCGCCCACGACAAGGACTCTCCTAAAAACCTAAGCCTCCGGTGTCCTATATAAACCGAGGCAAGGCTAGTCAATAGACAATCTAATATTCATTACTATGATCTCGTGGTAGACATATGTACTCTGTACTACACCCATATGAATACAATCAAAAGCAGGACGTAGGGTTTTACCTCCATCAAGAGGGCCCAAACCTGGGTAAAATCCCGTGTCCATGTTACCATCGCTCCAAGACGCCTAGCTTAGGATCCCTACTACGAGATACGCCGGATATTGAACCGACATTGGTGCTTTCATTGAGAGCCTGCTGGGCGATCGCCGTGGATCGATGAATTATCAGGTGACATTTTTTCAGTTAAATCTGCATGGAATAAGGCAATCTCTTCTAGAAGTATTTCTACTGCCTTGCTATATTGTTTGCAGATCGGTTTTGGTCTCGCGAGCGGCGGCAATTTTTCTGCATGATCCGGGCACAGTAGGATGGCCGAGATCAACCCGGCCACCAGGATCTGAGGTCGGCTGACAGGGTTCCGCTAGGCGGCGTTCCAGCTGAGGACGCGACAGAGCTTGCACCAACGCGTGCGGACCGAGATGTTGTATCAATCCTGTCGGTCGCTGACAGCATCAAGGAGATTCTCTTCCTTTTGTTTTTCGATTCGGCTTCTAGTCGTTCTGCTACCTTTTGACGAGAATATGAATCAGTTCTTCTTCCTTCCGTCTGCTGCGGTCATCATCGTCGAACAGTGTATCCAGATTTTTGTCCGCGGTCTGACAAACATCGCATCTACAACCGGATCGACCCTATAAAATAGAGGCTATTACTCCTTCGCCATTGTTGAGCTCGGCCCCGGTTATTTTTTCTTTTTTACTTTGCATAAAATTAATTGCGCAAATAATCATTTTTGTTTCAGCTATTATTATTGATGTTATTTCTTGCTTGCACTATTTTACGTGTGCATGTAATCAACTCGACCGTGTCTCGTGGTCAACTTTGCGGGCCGACGTCGTCGTCCTTCGACCAAGTTGTGGCATCGCCTCGGCGCGCGTCCCTGTGTTAGCGACTTCGGCTGTGTCACGCGTTCACCTTGGCGCGCTGATGTCATCATCACGTCGCGGCCGGGCTAGGGGCTTCACCTTACCACATCGGCCGAACCATGTCATTACTCCGGAGTACCGACCTCTTTGCTAGGACATCTCGGGCTTAGGGGCTGGGACCTCGACCATGCCGAGGACTATGATCCTTGTCGGAAATGTCACAGATCAATGGGCGTCTTTGTCCCGCCACAAGCCCGAATCGCGTGATCAACACCGTGCACATTAACTAGCTAAGTCGCTTTCATGCCCAAAAACTCCCAGTTTTAAATTTTGTTCGGTTCGATCGAGCACTATAGTTTTTTGGCAAAAAGTTGTTCATGAAAAAAATTCCTTGTCATAACTTTGTTTGTGACACACAAATTCAAATACCCCGTTTACTTGGGGGCTTCCTTTATGAAGCCTTTCGTCTTGTATGTGATTATACTTGTACAGCTTCGTTCCTTGTTCGTGTATTACGCCACAATATGCACCATGTTGACTTAAGTGTTCTGCAAGCTGGGTTGCCTGGCTCCTGTGCTTACCCCTATGTTCCCGATTATTCGGCTAGGCGGTAAAGGGAGCACCTCTGTGATTGTTACTACCGGGTCATCCGAGTTAGTACCTCAGACTGGGTGAAGCCAAAAGCTAGAGCGCTTATTGTTTTGAATCATGGTTGGCACACAACGGAACTCATGAATACAAAAAAATCTATTGGACAAGTCTCATAGTAACAATGAGCAACCGAAGAAAGGTATCGGTGGCGGTACTATTTTTTTCGAAGATGCTTCTTACACTTCGTCAGTAATATAGCATAAGTTCCCTGAGCACGCTTTGTTTGTTACAGCCTTATGGCCTGATTGCCTGGTTAATGGAAATACCGTCGATATTCTCGACAGGTGGAGTACATAACACTTTTTGGCCCTTGGCCGAAGTGGGAGAAGCCGATGGTCGGTTAAGACGCGTTTAAAGTTCGGGTGAACACATATATGATATAAGTACTTCAGTACATACACTCATTATAAATAAAATTCTTTTACCCAAATCACTTGGGGGCTCTTAAATTAATATGAGCAATTTTTTAATAGATGTTTTCTTCTTAGTCGTTGCAAATTCTTTTTCTACCACTCCTTTATCGACTCAGGTGTATGATCAATAGCCGGGTAGCCTAGTTTCTCTCTAAAGCCGCTTGCGTTTAGTTCACTAAACTGGCCTGAGAAACACTCCGCCTTCGGGATAGGGAGGTTGAAGCCGAAGGCTGACCCACTTGAAGTCTAGAGATAGGATTTGTCATGTCAAAGCACGATGGAAGTACAATTTTAAGACCAATTTTTTATTGGCACCAAAACAACTTGATTCAATCTAGACGTAAATTTTTTTACGGATGTTTTTGGCCTTTGAGCTTATAATATCTTTTCACCTACTTTATGTTTTCCTTTCAGGAAGCAGGACATTCTCTTGGTTGAGGTGTTCGGCATGAAACTCTTTTCTACAACTACAGTTCGTCATCTTTTCTGTCGAACCCCACCTCGGTATTGTGAAAACATACATGACATTTGAACTAGTTCACAAGGAGGTACGATCCTAGGGTCGTCCATGTTACCCAACCCAATTCTCGGGGGGCTACTACTATGGCAATCCAATGCAGAAAATTTAAGTGTAGTATAGTTTTCAAGGAGATTATGATCCTCAGGTTGGTCGGCCGCACCCAACCCGAGTCTCGAGAACTTTGCACACCGCTTTTGTGTCCCGAAGTATTCTGCCGAGCTAGGAATTGATCCTCAGGCCAATTTTGCGAATCAACCTAAGTCTCAGGGGCTACTGGGATCAGCGGTCTTATGTCATGCTTCAGGTGCATCTCGGGTTTTAGACCGATACACACCTAGAGGGCTACTGGCGATATATCTCGGCAGAGAATAAATTGCACCAATCAAAACTGTTGGCAAAAATAGGCCCGCAGTCGGGGTGGTGCACCACCTCGGAATCAGTCCGGCATAAAGCTCGGGCGCCAGTGGCTGGCTCCATAGAGGGCATTTTCGACATTAAGCTCGGCTAAACTCCTTCAACTTTTTTGAACCAAGGTGATCTATGACACCTTGGATATAGTCCGGCGTTGGAGCTCGGATATATTCTGGCGTTGGAGCTCGGATACAGTTCAGCTTTGGAGCTTGGCTGTAACAATACTTTTCGGATACAGTCCGGCATTGGAGCTCGGATACATTCCGGCATTGGAGCTCGGAAGCGGTTTGGCGTTGGTGCTCGGCTGTGAAAGATACCTCGAATGCAGTCTGACGTTGGAGCTCGGACGCAAGAGGACACTGCCGCCTAGGAACAACTTCAAACCCAAGGTGTGGCATAAAAATAAGAAGGCATTGATAGCTTTCCTATATCGATGTGCCCTAGGCACTCTTTGAAAGGCATCTGTGGTAGCTTTCCTTTTCCTCTCTTCAACTTCTTCCTGGAGCTTCTCAATAGCTGTCTACATCTCTGTCACCTTCAAGTCAAGATCATAGAATTTTGTTTCAATGATCCTCTCCAGGCTCTCTTGGTTCTGAGTCGGGGTGGCCAATCCTTTCTGAATCCTTAAGGTGGCTTGAATAAGATATCCAAGTTGATCTTGCTTTGACTTGAGGAACACTTGAGAAGCCTCTTCAGCACTTGGCATCTTTGCTACCTTCTCAACTTTTGCTTTGTCCCTCTTCTCTTGAGCCTCTACAGATGTGGGATCTTCTTCATCCATGACAACTATGTTGTCTTCAAAGTCAGGCCTCAAGGGAAGATGTTCCTTGTCCAAGAGGGATGAACTAACCTTGGGTTTTTTCGATGATGACTTAATGTAGATGTTGAGGATGTGGATGCGCAATGTTGATGTAGATCGTTTGGAACAATCCATTGGAGTGAGTTGCACTTTCAATACCTACACCGGTTAGTCCCACAAGGAACAAACAAGGATATCCATAGACATAGAGTGTAGTTCGCACATGATGATGTCCATGAAAGCATTAGGTTACCTTGTCCCTTGTCTTACCAACAAGAGGGTTTGTGTCTCCTTTAACTAGTGCAGATGTGAAAGTTGTTTGCACTTGTTTTGGCCAAAATGATATGAGTGAAGTATGTTCGTGGAGTCACCCTCAAGAAGTCTCTAGTTCTTCTTCTTCCGGATCCACATCAACTTGATGGGAATTCTTGGAGTTGTAGTCGTACTTGATGAAGTAGAACTTGATGTGGTCTTGGGAACCCACTTGACCAAGGCCTTGGGAGCTTGTCCAAATGCACCAATCTCCTCTTGAAGCTTGTCCTTGCCTTTTTGCTTGGGGTCTTGTGGTGTAAGATCATCTTGAGCTTGTGTCCCCTTGAAAGAAGTAGGATCATACTTCTCTTGTTGAGGAGCAAACTTCGTCTTGGGGTATTGATCTTCTTCCCACTCAACTCCATTGGCATTGAACTTTCGTTCAAAACCAACACCTTGATTCTTCCGATGCCTTCCTTGCTTGCGTACAATCTCCTCGAATTGCTTACTTCCGGCAAGGCTCTCGTAAACACCTTTCTCTATAATTCCCTTCAATAGGCTATTTTATTGCTCAAGTGTAACTTGGCTAAGAGAATCATTAGTGGAATCAAGAGAACTACTAGAAGCAACAACATTGGATTTAACTTGATTATTGTTACTACTAAAAGAAGAATCTTTCTTACTCTTGTTGCTAGATTTTACTTGTGGCATATAAGTAGACAAGAGTAAACGCTTGTCAATGTAAGAAGAACTTTTCTTGCCAAGATCATCATTGATTGATTTTAAAAACCCATGCTCTTGCTCTAGATTGAGATTTTCAAAGCGTAGCTTCTCATGAGTCTTTAAAAGATCTCGATGATCTTCCAAGGTAGTTTCATGAGCTAACTTAAGAGTATTTAGTTCTTTAGTTAGACTCTCAATCTCCTTCTTATCATCGTCATTCATTTTATCTTGATTAACATGATTAATAGCAAATTCACCATAGTTTTCATCAATAGAGTTGTCAACAAGTTAATCATCATCACCTAGCAAATCATCTTCATCACTATTGAAATCAACACACTTGGGGTGTGATACCTTTGAGTCCTTAGCCATGAAGCATCTTCCAGTCCCTTCATTTGGTGAGTCAAATATGTCATAGGAGTTGGTTGACACAAGTGCTAGACTGGCAACACCTTCATCTTGAGTATATTCTGAGTCAGAGTGATAACTTCTCTCGGAGTGATGGTCGGAGTCGGAGCCGGATACCCATTCACCAACATGAACTTGATGTCTTAGTTTTGTGTAGCTTCTTGATGAATTGTCCTTCCTTTTCGAATCCTTGCTTCTGCTAGAGGTTCTTTGTTCATAACGATCATCTCTACTCCTTCTCTCTCTCTTGCAGGTGATTCTTCTCTTCTACTTCTCCTTTTAGGTGAGTCTTCTCTTCTTTTGTAGGGAGCCGTACACTCATTGGAGTAGTGTCCGGGTCTTCAACAATTGTAGCAATTACGCTCACGACTAGAAGATATTTTGTCATTGTGGGACCTTGACTTGGAACCTCTTTCCTTGCTTCTTCTCTTGTAGAACTTGTTGAAATTCTTCACCATTAGGATCAATTCCTCATTGAAGGCTTGTTTCTCACTTGATGATGTAGGAGAATCACATGGGGCTTTGTAAGCACCACTTGAATTGTTGTGAAGCTCTTCTTTATCCTTGAGTGACATCTCATGAGCAACAATTCTACCAATGACTTCCGTTGGCTTGGGATCTTTGTAGTTGGGCATCATTTGAATCAACGCGCACACGGTATCATATTTTCCATCCAAGGCTCTTAGAATCTTGTTGATGATGAATCTGTCGGTCATCTTTTGACTTCCAAAGCCGGCAATCTCTTTTGTGATGAGAGCAAGCCTAGAGTACATTTCAGCAATGCCTTCACCATCCTTCATTTTGAACTTGTCAAGCTCACTTTGAAGCACATCCAATTTAGATTCCTTCACGGAGTCGGTACCTTCGTGCATAACAATCAAAGTATCCCAAATTTCCTTAACATTGTCAAGAGGGCAAATTTTGTTTAATTCTTCGGGACACAATCCGTTGAAGAGGATATCGCCAGATTGAGCATTGTATTGCAGCATCTTCAACTCTTCCGCAGTAGCTTCACGATTTGGTTCTCTCCCATCAAAGAATTCACCTTGCAAGCCAATACACAAAATATCCTAAACGGCTGGGTTATGTCCAAGAATATGCATTTTCATCTTATACTTCCAACTAGCAAAATTAGTACCATCAAAGTAAGGACCTCTACGGTGGTAATTTCCCTCGCTAGACGCCATACTCTCCTAGGTTGTGAAACCAAGGCTATGATCACCAAAGCTATGGAAATCAATGCAAATGGAGACCAAAGCTCTGATACCACTTGTAGGATCGAAAGTATGTCTAGAGGGGGGTGTTTAGACTACTTGACCAAATAAAAATCTAGCCTTTTCCCAACTTTATGTCTTGACAGATTTTAGCAACTTAGCACAAGTCAAGCAAATCAACCTACACATGCAATTCTTAAGAGTATAGCAGCAGAATGTTAATCATTGCATATGAAGGTAAAGGGGAGGAGTTTGGAGGGAGCAAACACAATGTAGACACGGAGATTTTTTGGCGTGGTTCCGATAGGTGGTGCTATCGTACATCCACATTGATGGAGACTTCAACTCGTGAAGGGTAACGGTTGCGCGAGTCCACGGAGGGCTCCACCCACGAAGGGTCCACGAAGAAGCAACCTTGTCTATCCCACCATGGCCATCGCTCCCGAAGTACTTGCCTCACTTGGGTAGATCTTCACAAAGTAGGCTCTCTCCTTACCCTTACAAACTCGTTGGTTCAACTCCACAATCTTGACGGAGGCTCCCAAGTGACACCAAACAAATCTAGGAGACACCACTCTCCAAAAGGTAATGAATGGTGTGTTGATGATGAACTCCTTGCTCTTGTGCTTCAAATGATAGTTTCCCCAACACTCAACTCTCTCTCATAGATTTGGGTTTGGTGGAAAGATGATTTGAGTGGAAAGCAACTTAGGGAAGGCTAGAGATCAAGATTCTTATGGTTGGATTGGAATATCTTGGTCTCAACACATGAGTAGGAGGTTCCCTCTCAGAAAATGAATGGTAGAAGTGTAGGCACGTTCTGATAGCTCTCTCCACAAATGGAGGATGAGTGGAGGGGTATAAATAGCCTCCACACAAAAACTACCTATTACACACAATTCACCAAACTCAGTGGGACCGAATTGAAAAAGTCGGTCAGACTGATTTAGTTCAAAATGTGAACGTTAGGATTTCTGGTGGGACTGACATTTCAACTCAGTGGGACCGATTTCATTATGGTTAGGGCATAACATAATCTTGGTGAGACCGATCACATGAACTCGATGAGACCGATTTCTGTAATAGGGAAATAGAGAGTTGGTCAGGCAAACTCGGTGGGACCGATCGCTCATTTTGGTGAGACCGAAACATTTTGGAAAGGAAATAGAGAGTTTGCATTGCAAACTCGGTGGGACCGATCGCTCATCTCGGTTAGACCAAAACATTACGAAGGGAAACCGAGAGTTTGCAATCCCATCTCGATGAGAGTGAGATCCATATCAGTGAGACCGAACTGATTAGGGTTTCTAGCTATGGTTATGTCAAATGAACTCGGTGGTGCCGGATAGATCAAATCGGTAGGGCCGAGTTTGACTTTTCGTTTGGGACATATGTGGATATGAGAAAGTGGTTGAGGGCTTTTGGAGCATATCAATAAGCATTTTGAGCAAGCAAGCCATTAAGAAACACCTCATCCCCTTTTAATAGTATTGGCTTTTCCTATGGACTCAATGTGATCTTGTATCACTAAAACAAAAATGTAGAGTCTTGAGCTTGAGCCAATATGTGTCCTTTGCATTTTGAGGGGTCCACATCTCTAGTACATGCCATGCCAATCATTGAACTTTCTGAAATGATCATCTTGAAAGAGTGTTAGTTCAATGAGCTATATGTTGTTAAGAATTAGGAAAACCACCCAGGGATTAGTCGCACTTTCACATATGTACTCTTATCAAAAAACAGAGTTGTTGATGGTGGTGTGCCTGCCATCCTACAATATAGGCCGTCTGATTTATATCTGACGGATAGGAAGGAAACTATGGCAATTTTGCAAAAAGATACCCACACCCCTCTCCACATTTGCAAATAACACCTTCCCTCGTTCATCCTTTTCTCCCACAAGATAAACTACTCATACAAATGCATCTTGATGTTCCATGCAACGTACGGGCATCTTGCTAGTCTACTACTCTTATAAAAAAACAACGCTGGTGATGATGGCGTGCCTGCCATCCTACAATATAGTCCGTCTAATTTATATTTGTCAGATAGGAAGAAAACTATGGCAATTTTGCAAAAAGATACCCACACCCCTCTCCACATTTGCAAATAAGGCCTTCTAATGCGGAGCATCCTACAGACATCACCATGTCAAGAGTCCATTTGGCAAGTGACACGTGCGACATCTACTTCACATACACAAAGGTGAATCATCTCCTTTACACGTGTTCACTTGAACCTCTTAAGGATGGTATACTACTTGACACTCCTCCCGTGTGCATGCATAGGTATTGTCGGAGCTTCACGGATGTCGAGGAGGAGTGCAAGCGCCAAGGAACGACTACACCGTCCGCGAGGGAGGCATGGAAGAGAAGACGGAAGAAAGGAGAAGAAGAAGACGGAGAGGCTGCAGGAGCCAGTCCGGACATCCGGACCGCCGTACGGATCATCCGGGCTCAGCCGGATCATCCGTGTAATTGCGCCCAAAGACACCCGAAGCTTGCAGAATCTCCACGGCGGAGCCGGATCATCCGGACGAGGTCCCGGATCATCCGGACGACGCCCGGATCATCCGGACCCCCATCCGGATCATTCGGCCTTGCCTGCATGCATGCCCCCGGGCCAAGGCCCATGTACCTGTTTCGCCCCCTCACTTACCCCTTCGCCCACTAGACTATAAATAGACCTCCTCCACCTCCTTTCTAGGGTTAGCGTTGTGATAGCTCATTGGAGAGATAGAGCTACGCTCATCCATTTCGGATCTACTCCACGAGAGAGACCGCGGCCTCTACGGAGAAGATCCCTTTGGATTCAAGCCCCCTTTGTAAGGGAAGATCCCCTCGTGGATTCAAGACCTCCTCACGGAGAAGACCGGTTACCTCTTGTATCGTCCGTTGTTGACTTTGGATCTTGTACCTCACCTTTGTGTTCATCGATATAGCGCATGTGTGATCTATTCTTGTTGGTTGAGTGATTCTCTCGTATTTCCTCCTGTGTTTTCCCTCGTTTTCCCCTCGTGTTCTTCGTGTTCTTGGACGGGATCCGCTCCTTTCGTGAAAGATCGGGCCGTTAGGGTTCTACCCTACATCACCTTCCCTCGTTCATCCTTTTCTCTCACAAGATAAACTACTGATACAAATGCATCTTGATGTTTCGTGCAAAGCACGAGGATATTTCCTTGGGGGTTTCTGCAGCGCGGCGTGGACGTACACTACAAAAAAATACACTTCCGTGATGATACGTGTTTGTCACAGTAGGTCGCGTTTTCTGTCATGCATGTACATCCATGACGATTTTATGACAGAATCAAGATAGTCATACCTGTGCTGTCGTATAAGTGTTCCACGACATTACCAAAATTATCATCACGGAAGTGTCCACTTCCATGACAATAAATCGCGCGTCACAAAAGTACTTTCGTCAAGGGTGACCGACACGTGGCATCCACCGTAACAGAACACTGTTAAGCTATCGGGTCGGGTTTTGGATCTGATAACCCGGTAACAGCCCCGACCAATGGCGATTTTCCACGTGTAAAATCATCATTGGCTAGAGGAGACATGTGCCAGGTCCGCGTTGGCACAGGTGTCACTCATCCAATGGGCGAGACGCGCCTATGATATGTTGACACGTGGACCGGCCCAACTGAAGGCCCACAAGATTTTGCGGACCATAATGGGCTGGCCCAGCTAAAGGCCCACGAGATTTTGCGGACCATAATGGGCTGGCCCAGCTAAAGGCCCACAAGATTTTGTGGGCTATAATGGGCCGGCCCAGGTAAAGGCGCACAAGATTTTTGTGTGCCATACTGGGCCGGCCCAGGTAAAGGCCCACAAGATTCTTGCGGATCATAATGGGCCAGCCCAGCTAAAGGCCCACGAGATTTCGCCGACATTAATGGGCCGGCCCAGCTGTAGGCCCACAAGATTTTGAGGACCCTAGTAGGCCGGCCCATTAACTGGCTGCCATGTTTTGGGCCAAATGCTGGCTCATATTTGATCCGGTCCATTAATGGTCTGCCACACTCCGGGCCTAATAGTGGCCCATATGAGATCCGGCCCATTAAAAGCCTACCACGTTCTGGGCCAAATTACGGCCCAGATCAGGTCCGGCCCTTTAAGAGGCTTTGGGCTCAATTATGGCCCATATCAGATTCGGCTCGTCAACTGGACACTATGCTTTTGGGCCCACTTGCTAAAGGTCCACTTAGTAATTCGGCCTGATATTAGTTTTGGCCTGTTAAGGGCTCGTTTAACATTTCGTCCCTATATTAATTTCGGCCTGTTAAAAGCCCGTCATATAGTTGGGCCTAACTATGACCCAGTTTGCATCCGCCCTGCTCGCAGCCGATATCTGATTGGGCCAAACAAGGACCGAGACAATTTTGGCATGTTAAAAGCCCGTGATTTGATTCGCACAATCATGGGCCGGGGTTCATTTCGGGCTGCTGCCGGCCTGTGAGCTGTTCAGCACGTTTCAGGCCCAACCTACATCGTGATTGCATGACGGCCCGATTATGTACCGTAATTTTACGGTTTGGCCGGTTTATTGCGAAGACAAGATATATATAGTAAAATAACTGCAACATCGTGAATAAGATAAGCCTAGACTATACAATAAAGAAATTATGGCATATTACATCCACTGGGCATCAAAGTTCGCCACTATGATAATAAAGCACAAGCAGACAGCAGATTACATACACTGGGCATCAAAGATCGCCACCAGTGCAAATAAACACGCCGACAAAATAATATACAAAACCGACAACACTTCAATAGAGCTCAAGAAAGGTTAGCCCTGCTGGGGAGCTGCAGCGCAAGCAGCTGAGAAAAATGATGAGACTGCGCTTGTTCAACACTTATATCTTCCTCACTCTAAAAGATAAACAAGCAGACAGATGACAGGTTTTGCACATAAAAGTATCAGTGCTGACAATTCATCACATTTCTTACTGACAAATAAAGTGATACAGTTTAAAATTGCATTAACACAATATGGTATTGTTCAGGTCAAGACATGGTAGGAAATGACATTGTGAAGGAGTTGGCAGCTTCACGACACCACTGGATTACAGATCAAGAACTCATAAGTATCAATGGTTAGTGTGCTGTCAATTTATACCATTTCAGATTGGCAAATAAAGAGACGGTTTAAATAATAGTAGAATGATATGACATTGTTCATAGTTAAGACATTGCAGAATATGACATTGTGCTGTAGTGGGTAGGTTCACCACACCACTGGATTATGGATGAAGAGCAGAAACATACATGAAGTGCAAAAGAAGATCACTTGCTCTGTATAGTTTAATTTACATGGTATGAAGAAGGAACTTGGTTGTAAAACTGAAAACTTAAATTGAGAAAGGACAAGCTTTTGTTTATGAACTACATAATAAACTTTAAACAAGCAATTTGATGCAAACACCAAAAATAAACAACTGTTGCAGTCATGCCTAACCAAATATATACAACAATGTTTGAAGGCTTGAGATGGACAAACTTAGATTATTGGTGAACAAAGGCTCTATAAAGGCCTTGTCCATGCTGATGGGGGGGGGGGCAATTCAAGAAGTTTACCACAGAATCTTCTTCAAAAGCAGTGTCTTTATTCTACATTTTGTTAAGAGTAAATATAGATGTGATAATATAAGAAAAAAATGGAGAATATTTAAGATAAGATGAAGAGTGATGCTACATAACCAAGTAGCTATAAATGTAAGTGCAGCGATATAGGCAAAAGGTACATCCAAGAGCAATGCACATCTAAACTTCTTCAGTACCAACCTTATGGTAAGAGTAAATATAGATCTGATGTGTAGAAAATGGAGGGCAAAGGAAAATAAGCTGCAGAGTGATGGTACATGAACAACTACCTGTCATTATAAGTACACTAATAAAGGACATCATGTACTTACAAGAAAGATGCAGAGCTAAAAAAACGTTGGCATTGGATATATTCTACACTAATGTAACCATTCATACAGATCAGATAATTTGGAGCGAACAATTGATAAGCAAGCTATCATGCATACTACTATCACATAATGAACCAGGTATGTATGCAAGTACAGTGATATAGGACAACAGGTACTAACAAGAGCAAAGCAGCGGGCAGCATATTTGCGATATCCTGTCATCCTTGTCAAACCGGAATTCTTCTTCGAGCAGATTTCCAGCAAAAAAGATCCATAAGGCACATGCGGAAAAGTAGAAGTTCAAATTGTCATGTGATTTCATAGACAGTAACTCATCCTGGGAACGAGACCAGTGCATAACAAGGTTTTTCCATTCAATGTCTTCTAAATTTAGCACATGAGACTTCACCGGAAATTCTTTTATAGACTTGCCATCAAAGTGTGATTTCCTCAGGTAACACCGATACTGCTGTAATGCTTCCTTGAAAAGAACAAGCAAGGTTTGCTCGTCATGACTATCCAGATTGACCCTCTCCTAGTTACAACAATGTAATGTAAATAATTGATGTGTTCAACCAGCAGAAAACAGGAAAATAATAACCATGAATAATAGCACTTACACGTAAGTTGGACAGGAAGATGTGAAAATGGTATTTGTCTCCAAAATAATCTTCCCATGATGGGAATATATGCACGTAGTCCTTAAGAACATTGAAAGCATTGTCTTTTAAACTAGGAATAAATGGAATGGGGTTCCAATCTGCGGGAATTGACCGTCTTAGTAGTTGGGATAGGTCTTCGACCAGTGGACTTGCTGTACTTTTTGCTGGAGTGGGATTTTTCTGTGGTACAGCTGGTGCTATGGCAAATGAAATCGGTATACCTTTTGCTGGAGTGCAGGTCCTGTGTGGTGGGGCTAGTGGTGTGGCCAATGAAGTATGGGTACAGTCTGCTGGAGTCGGTCCTACATTTTGTGTCACTGGTTGTACAACCAATATAAGTGGGGTGCTGTCTGATTTCTCTAGCACCACCATGTTTTTCAAGGACTTTGCTGGTGCTCCTTCAGGTTTGGCAATCACCCTCTTCCTTTTTGATGTCTGATGCACAAGAACAACATTTGAGTGGAAAAACATGGTATGATGACAGATGGAATATGTATTGATAATGGATGTGCATGGCATCTCGACATATATGATGAGTAAACTAAGCAGATGGCGGTGCAACAAAGTAGAAGAAATGCAAGACAACATATGCAAGATACCCACAATCAATAAAACATTGCCAAATTAGAACAGGCACCTTGATGGGTGAACAGGACAGGCCATCTGCCTTTGACTCCTCAAGGTTAGAATAGTCATTAGGATCATATTCTGAACAAGAATCAACAGGTGGGGAGCGTATGAGTTTCATTGCATCCAGAATGGCACTCAATGACTTGGTGCCAATTTTGTAAGTCATTGCAGTGTTTATCTTCAAGAGTGGACTGCTGCTAGTGCGACACAAAGCAGCTACACAGATCATAGTGTAGATATAATGGGAAAACCTTAAGCATCAGAGTAAAATCAGCAAAGTGGAACTTGCTGGAATATATGTGCTAGTATTGCCTGTACGGCTAGAAAGGCTTCGGATACCAGCTCTCTTCAAGTGAAGGTGCGGTACTGTTAATATCAGTGTAACTCTCAAAGGTGACACAACTCCCCGCATTTCCTTGCTATTCTTATAGGATTCAAGTGGGCAGGCCACTACAAGTCCTATTCCTATGTTTACAAGATCCTACGAATCAAAGAGGCTCAAAGTGTCCATCACAACCAACCGTATATACCTCTACACTGCAAATGTCCCTGCTCATCTTCAGTACAAGGAACATACTATACTACTATCATACTCCCTCCATTCCAAAATATAAGTCTTGGTAGAGATTTCCACTATGGATCACATACAGATGTATCCAGATACATTTTAGAGTGTAGATTCACTCATTTTGCTCCATATGTAGTCCATGGTGGAATCTATACAAAGACTTGTATTTAGGAACGGAGAGAGTACATATTAAAGAAGAATGGAAGAGGAACATGGTAAAGATGAGCAAGCAGATTTTGGATAATAAAATGTTGGTTGCGCAGTGCCCACACATGATGAACCAGAGCGCATTAAGAATGCAACTCCCAGCTGTCTCTCGACCATTTCAGGCGGTTGGATGAAGATCCTACGTCTCCTAACCCTTCTTCTTCATCGTCTCTGATTCTTCCCATACAGAACACCGCACGGGCCGCTGGCCGGACCATCGGCCCCACCCCCTGTGTTCCTCCGCCACCCCCACCCCCCACCCCCGCCCCAACCCCCTCGAGTTTTCTTTGTTCGGCGAGGCCCCACAACCACCCGAGCCCCTTCGATCGCACCGGCGAACTCCGGCGAGCTCTGAAAAATCGACTGACACAATTTTGAAATTTAGTCTACTGTGATTTAACTAGTGTGGAATATAAAAGGGGAAAACCATAAGCATTAGGAGTATAGTGTTGAGCGTGCCATGGCGGATCTGAAGGTGAAAATCGGACAAAGGCAACTTCGCAACCAAGATAAGAAATTAGAGTAAAGTAGTGGCGATCTATTTTCTTCCTGTGATAAATAAGTTGACCAGATACGAAAGAGTACCGCCTCTGGTGCGGCGCCGTGTATGCATCTACTGAGAATTTGGCAGTGCTGTGGTAGCGATGGCTGTCGGTGGTGTGGAAGAATATCTAGGAGGGTAGATGGTGGCGGCGGGGCGCGGTGGACGAGATGGTCATAGGAGCGGCGCCGACAAGGTGGACGACGGTGGGGATGAAGCGAGAGGACCTGATGCAAGGATCCCGGCCCGAAGCCGTGGATGAGAGAGGTTAATCTCTTGTAATGGACGGCGGCATTGGGGTATCCGCTCCGGCATGGTGGAGCAGGACGGCGGTGGATGGGGTGGCGAACGGCGGCGGACGGAGGAGGGTGGGGTGGAGAGGGTGTTTTGGCGCCCACGGAGTACGAATGGTGAAAAGGGAGGTAGAGAGGGAGGGGGAACCATGTATTCAGGGCACGCTTGTCTCAAATGCGAGGAAATTTACAAACTTAGCCCCCGTTTCAAATTTCTACTACATAACAGCAACATTAGTCGGTTGGGGATAGGACGGTAATCTCGCATACACCATATATTTGCCGATGAGAGTTTGTTTTTGGCGCCCACCGTGTATGAATATGAATCGGGGAGGGAGTCGATTTCGGCCGAGGACAAACTGTGTTTTGGCGCCCACCGTGTATCAATCCGGGTGAGAGGCGGTTACGTCACGTTTGGGTGAAATTACAAACCTACCCCTATCGAAACCTATAGAAATCCAGCAGATAGGCTTTGCATGACAGGGATAGGCAGTAGTGATTTCCATCTCGCACATTTTGGTTTCGGGCGGTTACTGCGACTTTCCCCGCTTCGTTCAAATTTTATAGAGTGCACAATTACCGTGCCAACTCGATTCGAATCCCGTTTGTATTCTATTTTTTTCGGGCGGGATCCATTTTCAATTGGAATTACATTCTATATACATCATTTTTTATATATACTGTCAAAAGCACAACAAAGAATTCTGCTCCTTTATATCTATAATATGATTTACAAATACAACGATCTCGAAATCTTCAGGTTGAATTCGAAAAAATTTAACCAAATTATGTTCTACTAAAATGTATGGATCAGTAATATCTACATATTAAATAACATAGATGTGCATGAATTCATATGAGTATGCATGTTTGATAGATCAATTTCGGTTCGAGTATGGATTACATGTATCATCATCTCGAAATCAAATATTTGAATCCCTCTTTTGTTCACTCCTTTCACGCCCATCTCTCTCGCATGCATCCTCCTTCAGGTAGCTATCACTCTCTTTTCTCCAGCTCACCTGCACGCTCACTTCATGTTTCTCCTATCCTCGCAAACATGGTCTCTCAGCGTCTCCCTTGAGAAGTGTCACACTCTCCCTATCATTATACATTACACGGTTTTCATTATCTCTCATGTCTCTACTGTTCTCTGGTATCACTCGGTACCTAAGCTTTCTTTTTCACCGCCACACACACAGTCTCCACTCGTATTTCACTTTGTCTTTCTCTCTATGGGATTCTCTCACACACCCTATATGTCTCTACATATGACTCACACCACTAAAATTACTCTCTCTCTCTCTCCTGTAGACACAACATTTGTTGCGGTCTCCTTTTCATCTCCATCCCAGACTGACATTATTCATTTGTTTAACGATCATACAACCCCGACTACCGTCTCCTCTCTCTCTCTCTCTCTCACAGACACACACACACAACTCCTGCTTCCACTCCCTTCCCGACTACCGTCTCTCTCACGCACACACAAAACTCTCGCTTTCGCACCCCGACTCGTATTTCTCTCACAAACATTTATCGACTAGCTAGCCTCTAGATAGGTTTATACACCCGCACACTCATGCTTCCACCATCGCATACATGTCTCTCTCCCGCTCCTTGTATCTATGTAGATTTTTCTTCCCTTCTTGAGACATGCCCTCTCGATCGTGCACACACACACTATCGCCTCATTTTAAGCTGATACCTATCGCACACACACTCCTTGTGTCTTTGTCACACATGCACTCCGTCCTCCTCCACTCTCCCTCTCTCTCTCACACACATGGGCTTTTTGCAAGAACTAGCAAGATGCCCATGCGTTGCACGGAACATCAAGATGCATTTGTATGAGTAGTTTGTCGTGTGGGGGAAAAGGATGAATGAGGGAAGGCCTTATTTGCAAATGTGGAGAGGGGTGTGGGTATCTTTTTGCAAAATTGCCATAGTTTCCTTCCTATCCGTCAGATATAGATCGGACGACCTATATTGCAGGATGGCAGGCACACGATCATCACCGACAATGCTTTTTATAAGAGTAGGGATAAAAAATAGAGTTGGTGATGATGGTGGACCTGCCATCCTGCAATGTAGGTCGTCCGATTTATATCTGACGGATAGGAAGGAACATATGGCAATTTACCCGCACTCTTCACCACATTTGCAGATAAGGCCTTCCCTTGTTCATCCTTTTCTCCCACAAGATCTTGATGTTCCGTGCAACGCACGGGCATCTTGCTAGTAAGAGTAGAAATTAGACATATACCACTTCTCGAATCTTGAAACCAACAACATTCCTCCCTTATCTCATGAAAACTGCCAAAGAAATATATTTTGTGTGAAACATACATATTTTTAGTGATATATGTATTTCAAAACTAGACTTTTTTCTATCAAATTGGTTAATATGTATTAATCTACTTTGATCATGTGGCAATGCATTGGCACATTGCTAGTGGTTATTATAATTTTTTGGACACCAGACAAACGGTGGAGTACATATACAAAGAGAAGGGGCGCACGCACGCAGTCGGCCTCTCGCTGTCTCGCACACATGAGTGTTACGTAAAGGCAGCATTAACAAATAAACCCTAAAACCCTAGGTGCATGATTGCTGCATTCGCGGGTAACGAGTACGTGGTGGAGCACCTTTGTAGGAATAGTTAGCTCGCGTGATAATTTGATCCGTAGGAGTTGTTGGTCGGGACCACAGGTGAACGACTTGGAGCGCGGTGGCTCGCCAGTTGCCACAGATCGAGTAGCCATGTTTAAAATATCATTTTTAGCGGGGTTAAGAGTTCCAATTTTCAATGGCGCAATATAAGTAGTAAGTAGTTTTTAGAACGATTGGTATGGAGCGAAAATGGAATTCATAGTACTACATACCTCCTTGGCATATGGTTGTATGGTTTCTTTTTGTGATGGAGGTTGTATGGGTTTATGTTGCGAGATGTTGAACCTAGTAGTTCTAGAGCAAATACTATGGTTTAGATCTAACCCCCTCTCTTCTTTAATTCTTTGCCACATCAGCATGTTTGCTATTCCCGTGTGCATGATACCAGCTAAGATACCACCATTATGGCCAGCCTTAATCATCGCATGCAATAATTTAGTGCACCTTGAAATATGAACATGTGTGGGGCGTGTATGTTTTTAATGACTTGAGACTATACCTAGCCCGGCATGCAAGATGACTTATTATGCACCGTTCCCCATACCTGCAGGAAGCCCATGTGAAAAAATCTCCATGCATGACTCTCCTCCCCCCACGCTCGTCCAATCTGTTGTGACCAGCAATATTTCCACCCCTTCGCTCCCTTGTAATTTACTCCAACAAATATGCACACGTAGTTGTTACTTAACTGCAAGTGCATTGGGTCACTGACATGTGGGCCCAACCCCTGCAGTTAAGTCAGTGCAGCTCAGTCCATATCTTACATAGGTGTGCCATTGCTCGCTATAAATACTACGCCTCCCACGACATCGCTATCTCCTCCCACTCACGTTCACGCTCATCGCTATCTCCTCCCCCTCCCTCTCACGTCGACCACCATGGCATCGCCCCTCCCAAGCCCTAGGAGCCCTCGCCGCACCGCGCGGACGGTCATGCGTCGTCATTCCGTTCCTCGCCGCCAATAGTCGAGGAGGAAGCGTCGGTGTTCTGCTCCTCGCCGCTACGCGACGCGTCGTCGTTCCGTTCCTCGCCGCCACTAGTCGAGGAGGACGCGTCGGCGTTTCGCTCCTCGCTGTGACGCTACGCATTGCTGTTCCGTTCCTCGCCGCCACCATTCGAGGAGGACGCGTCGGTGTTCCGCTCCTCGCCGCGACGCCTCGAGGTGGACGCGTCGGTGTTCCCAATCTCGCCAGCACGCGCGCCGGAGGACGCGTCGGCTCCCCGCTACGAGGAGAACGCCGCTCCGCCCGCCGAGCCCTCCCAGCCTTGAGGAGCTTTGGAAAAAAATGGATGTCGCCTTGTGGGAGGCTTTGCCTCCAGCAGAGCGCACCAAAATAGAGGAGGAGAATAAGGCCAAGGAAGAGAAGCGCACCGCGGAACAAGCTGCCCGGGAGGCCAATGTCACGTCCGACAGAGTCAGGCAATTGGCTCTTTGGCAGAAGGCTTGTGCGAGGGCCGTGAGGGTGGTGGAGGACGCTTGTGCCGACGCCCTGCGTGCAGTCGGGCCCAAGCGCCTCATCTACGCTTGGCGGTACGTGGACCGGGTGCACGCTTCCAGCGAGGAGGATTACCTGTTGGCGCCGGATCACCACACCGGTGAGATCGCGCTCGCCCGCCGGCAAGCCGCCAATCAGCACCTCGCGAGTTGCGAGGCTGAGGAATAGGCGTTGTGTCGGTGCATTGGGAAACGGCCGCACACCAGGGCACCTCGTGGCGCGCCGCAAGCGCTCCTGCGAGCGTCGTGGTTTTAGGAGGAGTATAATTTTTGTTTCGTAAGGCAATCTCATTAGTTTTGGGATGCAAATGATAAATCCCGAACGTTCAAGAATTTTTAGCATGCTTAATTAAGTATGTAAAAGGGAAAGTTTGGAAACCTTGTGTATTCGTACGCATTTTGCAAGTACGTGCATATATCACAAACTGTACTATATACTATCGCACTACACATCTCTCTCGATATATGCTTGCAGACTGTGCTACTCCCTCCGTCCAGGTCAATAAGTCATCTTTGGTTGTGCACCGTGACCAAGAAGGAGGGAAGACTTATACACCTAGACGGAGGGAGTACTACGGCCTCTCAGCATCACAAGCATGTCCCCTTTTATAAGGCCCCGCATTGGAAAGGTGCATGCATGCAATCATTTCATTGGTTGTATTGAAAGCTATTGTTGTTGGTGCCATGGCTGAAAAGCTAATACACTTCATGTGTGCTTTTTTCATTGGCTGCATGCATGTGAGAGAGTGCATTGGGACTGGAATGGAAGAATTAATGTGAGCAAATTACTATGTGTCTTGGTCTAAGAGAAGTTGTCTTTAGGCCTAATAAACCCGGACGGAGGGAGTACGTGCAAATGCACATTTTAACATTACGATGCGGTTTTTGTAAAAGTAGAAAAACAACACTACTCAAGCTTGTGAAACGATTTAATGCAAAACAAATGCAAAAATGCCTGTTTGATTGTTTACTTTTAGCTTCCTTCTCTGTGGTTATTTCTCTGTCGTACTTTGTATGGAGTATCTCACTGGTTGGAAAGGCATGCAAGTTCCCAAACCGCTTCCTACACCCTGTATCGATTTTTTTGCCTAACAAGTTGTGTCGTGCAATTAGAATTCCATCTTGAGTACTACTACTAGTAGGAGTACCAGGGGCCAGCTCTTTTAGGCTTCTAGATTAGTAATCCCATAACTACTACCCCCGTCCTGGTTTATTGGTCCCCATTGTAACCTGTGTCAAATTTTGATCATAAATTTAACTAATGAAATGTTAGTGCATTTCACATGCACTACTCCATCCGTCTAGGTGAGTAAGTCATCTTAGGCTGTGCACCGTGACCAAGGAGGAGGAGAAACCGAGAAACGTTAATGTTTATTTGCTAATTAGTAGTATTGCATGCAATGAACTAACAACTGCATGTCGTGTTTGATATCTCAAGTCATTAAAAGCATGCACACTCTTTATCTCTTATTGGTTGATATGTCAAGAAACAAGAAACGAGGTAGAAGTTAATGCACCACGCCTAAGTGTTTTGGGATTATTTGGTTTTCGTAAGATGACTTACACACCTAGACGGAGGGATTACAATGGTGAGGAATAAACCAGTTAAATCTTTGGTCAAAATTTAGCACAAATTACAATGGTGAGGAATAAACCAGGACGGAGTAGTAGTTTAGAAGCCCAAATAAATGAGTAGTACTCTCCATTGTGACTAGTCTTGTGGGAAAAGCTGGGGAAGCCACCAAAAGAACTGGCCATATGAGTAGTAGCTAGGGTTTGAGTGTGCGAGATGAACCGGAGAAAGTAAATGCAGAGAGATGAAATGCAAAAAGACGGAGGGATGTGATGGTTGCTTGTCCATTTATTTTACCAGGCCACTTATTACTGGGAGTGGTTGGGTTTTGTGATATGATGGCTTTACTGACGCGCCATGAGCACCCGTACATCGGCCTCGTGTCAGTGTCAACGTCAGTGGCGTCGCCCCTGACGCACATTACAGAGACGGGGCAGCGGCCTACACGGGCCTCGCCGGTGCCCACGATCAAGAGGAAGGCGCTGCCGTCCTCCTCCGAGACTAGCAGGTGGCGGTGATCCTCCAGCGACTCCGGCATGGTCAACGGGTAGCACGTATCGTACTTGATGTTCTCCGCCAAGGGCCAGCAGTGACCGCTGCACGCATCCGTGAGGTGATGCACCATGTCCGCCCGCGAGACACAAAACGGCATCGGGCACTCATAGCAGTGGACGAAGGGCTCCTTGGAGGCCTCGACCAGGCCGTCCATGAAACGGGAGTGGCTGTAGGGGACGTTGCGCCAGTTGAATATATGAGCAAGCTAATATGAGATTTAATCCGAATAAGCACAAAATAAATCATGACGGCTATAACAGAGATGAAACTAATCATGTGGACTAGCATAGTAGTAGGATATAGAGTAGAAAGATGAATTCTACCACGATTTCGAACAGGAAGGACATAAACACATACGGTGCAATGGGAGCAGCACCGTTGTCATTGAGGTTGTCGCCCATGTCCAAAGGTCATGTAGACACGGTCTTTGAGCACGGTTCGTAGTCGTTCCACGCTCGGGCATTGAAGTTTGTAACTATTTTAGATTAGAATATACTACTCCTCCGGTGCTAGTAGTAGAGCAGAGTCCTACTCTACTACTCTATGCAAAGCACTGTAGGGAGTACCAGTACTGTGATCACTCAAGCACGTTGTCTGGCATCGACATGACCCTAAGCTGCTGGTATGTGTCTCGTAAGTCAAGCGGCATGCTGTAGTCATCATCACATGTCCACTTCCCGCCGCACATATTCGCTTCTCCATCTTTGTCTGCACGTAATCTCGTCCAATCTTCCATCCCCGCTAAGGCGCCTCCCCCCTTGTCTAAAACCCAAGCACTAACAATGGCAGAACCGAGCAGCGTCCGCCGAAAGAGTGGCTGGAATTCTCTCCCCATAGAGGTAATCAAGCTCATTGTTTCGCGTGTGGACAATCTCAGTACCATGCCGCTCGCCGCGTGCTCGTCGGGGCTGTACCATTTACTCAAAGCGCTCAAGTCGGAGCTTTTTAAGCCAGCTCCTTGCTTGTTGATGCCGCCTGATCTTCAGAAACGGCGTGTCACGCAGCATAACGATTGTAGGGTGGCGAGCATCAACACCCTTGACTGCGATCCGATCCCCGTCAGCCTCAACTACATTAACGGTATGTACTGGGTTGACATGAACATGTCTTGGATGGTGCTCGTCGACGGTCGCGGCAGCTGGATGCTCATGGAGGTCTACACCTGGCGATTGATCCCCCTTCCTTCGATTAGCACTGCACTGCTTTGGCACCACGTCCCAGAATACTCGGAATATTACGGTAGCCAACATGATACCATGTTTGATTTGCTCAAGGTTGTAATCTGCCAAGTGCCCACAAGATCTGTGAATTATAAAGACTTCAGGCTAATTGCGTTCTTCAACCGCGGTGTCGCCTATCTGACATGTCACTGCGGTAAGTGGATAAATCTGAACATCCATCGCAGGATCATACATCCTCCATGGTTCTTTGATGCCATTGAACACAAGGGCTTCATTTACGTTGCCGACTCCTTCTATGGCTAGATGTATTGCTGGCCTACTCCAGTCATCGCTACAAACGGCTGTTACAATAGTATGTTACTTCCTATGATATCATGATGGCTTGCTTATACTACTATCAACATTTGCTGAAAAAATATTCATGCTCATAACATGTTGTTCTTAAGATTGACTAAATCAAGAGCCCTTTTTTATTTGACTCCAACTTGATATGATGTTGTAGGCCGCCTAGTGTCCCTACCCTTCCTAATCCCAGAACCTTTCAAAGAAAAGCGGCATGGCAGTTGCAGGTAGTTCCTGGCTCGATCAGACGACGGTGAAAGATTGATGATCATTCGCACATACCGGACGCGTTGTTTCGCGGAATACAATCACAGTCACTACAACGTCTTTGAGCAGGATCCCAGCTTCTCTAGGCCTTCAAAAATTTTGGACTGGAGGCTGGTAAGTAGCCTTGGTACATGCTCTCTGTTTGTCGTACTGAATTATCCGATTAACCAGGAGATAACCGATGACAAGGATCATGATGGCAGCGCGGTTTCGTTCATTAGGCAAAACTGTGTGTACACAACGTACCATGCATCTCTACATGCACCATACCCTGATATGTGCCGCCATGCTCTGCAGTCCAAAGTAGGAGAGGGAGTCGCAAGTATCAGACTTCGACCTGCTGGCTGGAGTTTCCCCCGTCAGGCACCCAGCTGGTTCAAGCCGTCAGCCAATCTCCACAGCTTAATAAATAGTAATGTCTAACTGAGCCAGCTAGTTAGATGCGTACACTTGGTGTAGTAGGATCTTTATTTAGTTTGATGCATACACTTGTTCTTTTTTGGTAGCCCTTTTGTAATGATGGCTGATGTTTGGTTTGGAAGAGAGAGCCGCGTCTTCACTCTTCTGGCCTGCTTACTGCTTTTGTTGCACCACCAGCCCTGGTTGTTGCTGCTACTGTTTTCAATGTACAATCAGTAGTATATTTCATCTATTGGTTGAATAAATGTGTTGTTAGAACAATAAACACAATGTTTTGGAAGTCATGGCACGGTTCGATCCTTTAGTGCCCCGTACCGTACGTAGCGCATACTAATTTTCATACGGAACACATTTTCCACTTGTTGATAACATGCAACCCACTGATGAAGGCCCAATAGAGAAGCCCATAATTAAGTGGAAGGGAGGCTCTCACATGAATCCGGCCCAGTTACATGCTCAAGGTCCCCTAAACATAAATAAGTAAATAAATAAATAAAGCAAAATGCTCATGCACCAGTTCTTTGGGGAAATAGGTAGCCAAGTATTTCTTTTTGAAGAATACCCAAGCTAGGCCTATTTGTTTTCTCTGAATTACTGGGCTGCAAATCTTTCAAGACGAGGAGGGATGCATTCCGGCCTGGCTTAAGAGTATTGTCAATGTCTGTTAAAAGTAATATCAAAAGGGGTTGAAAATTCCAAAAAATTTATAGCAAATGGGATATAAGTTTCTTTTTTTGTTTTTGTTCTTCACTGATATCTTATACGTATTTCATTGGATTTAACATGACATAGTACTAATTTATTTTTAAATTTGTTTTAGTATGGCTATTAATTTTTTGATTAAGAATATTTCGTTCCCCGGCAAAAATTTGCGAATTTTCAAAAGTTCCCACATATTTAGTTAATTTTTTGACCCTGGTACTGACCAAAAAATGGCCAGCAATTCTAAAAATGGAAAACGGGCTGCAATAAATTCCATATGAATTCGAAAATGAGTAAAAATTATAAAAATAATAGCAAATGGGTTGTACACGCCACAGATTTCGAGGCTGACTTGTTTACGCAAGGCTTTGTCAGTGAACACACGATTCTAGCAGCAGTGACTGTTGGATGTCCATCCAACGGCCGATGTGCTTCTTCAATCTCTGATATTCCTGCTCCAGCCGCCTAAACTAGCACCGGCGGGACTTCCTGCTCCCTCCTCTTGTGGCCCACTGTGATGCCGCGCGGGCTTCCCTGGCTCACCCTACTCCCTTCGCTGGCCTGGCCGCACGTAATCAACTGCCTCCTTATTACGCAAAAAATGATTCCTCCCACTGACATCTGGGGTGCACCGGTTGGGAGGCTGACCTGTGGGCCTACTAAGTTGACGCGTATGTAGGGCTTGTCAACTTAGTCAACAAACGATTCTAGCAGCAATAACCGTTGGATTTGAATCGAACGGTCCTGTTGCTTCTTCAATCGCTGCTCTTCTTGCACCAGCCGCCCAAACCAGCGTCGGGGAGACCGCCTGATCCTGCCTCTAATGGCCTGCTGTGCTGCCGTTGAGGCCTCATCGCCCCTACTACTCCCATCGCTAGCCAGGCCCTGCGGCGACGGTAGCCTCACACCGCAGCCGAACCAGTGAACCCTCGTACTCATCTCCGCGTGGGCATCCACTGCCGCGTCTTCCCCGGCACCGCGTCGTACCCTTCCTAGCCCTCGCTGTCGTCCACCGCCGTGGTGCTCTCGGCACAGCATGGTCAACGTGGTCAACGACATTCCATCCAAAGAGTACTGTACGTGGAGAGGCTAACAGCTGGGTCCACGGCCACAACCCAGTTTTTTTGTGATTTGCCAAGTAAGTCGCTTTGTCAGGCCTGTTGGGCTGCAAATCTTTCAAGACGAGGAGAGCTTTCATTCGGCTGGCCGAGAAAATGGCCCATTAGTAATGAGAAATGGGCTATACATTTTTAAAACACATCAAACCGGCAATTAGTTTTAAATATCTTTTTTTATTTCGAGATTTTAAATTACATTAATTTTTATGCATGGAGAATTTGTTGGATTTTATATTGATATACATTTATTTTTAAAATCAGTTTGAATGTGAGTCAAAATTTCGGGATTAAAAACAGTTCGGGCCGCACCGAAATATGCAAAATTTTGTATAATTTTTTAATCGTGGCCACAATATGGGCTGTAATGCTAACAGAAAGAATATGGGCTCCAAAAAAACCTTAATAATTAGGAAATGGGCTGTAAATTATTAGAAATAATGGAAGATGGGTTGTATGCTGTTTTCCACAGATTTGAGGCTTTCCTAAAAAAAGGTTGACGCACAAGCAGTGACTGTTGGATGGCCATCCAACGGCCATCGTGCTTCTTCAATCTCTGCTCTTCCTGCTCCAGCCGCTCAAACAAGCGCCGGCGGGACTGCCTGCTCCCTCCTCCCCGCGGCCGGCTCTGCTGCCGCGCAGGCCTCACCGCCCCACTGTACTCCCATCGCTGGCCTAGCCATCCCTCTACTCACCCACACCTGCTGTTATTCTCCGGCGACGGCAGACGAACCAGTAAATCCTCATACAGTCGTACTCCCCTCCGCGTGGGAAACAACTGCCGAGTCTTCCCTGCCTCAGTGTCCTTCCCTTCCTAGGCCGCGCCGTCGTCCACCGCCCTGGTTCTCTCAGCGCGGCCTGGTCAACGTGGTCAACGACCGACGTGCATCTGAAGTGGACTGTACGTGGAGAGGCCGACAGCTGGGTCCATGCCCGCACGCAAGGAAATGCCTCCTTGTTATGCGCAAAATGATGATTCCTCCTCCTGACATCAGGGACCCACCGAAAGGGCCTCTGTATTTCACGAAAAAATGTTACCGCCGCTGACAGCTCGGACCCACCAGCTATATCTTCGTAGCAAGGAAGTGCCTCCTTATTACACACAAAAAATGAATACTCCCCCTGTTAGCTGGGACCCAGTATAGTGGCAGGCTAACTTGTGGGCCTACTAAGTTGACAGGGACGGAGGGCTTTGTCAACTTAGTCAATATGCATGATTCTCGCTCCAGTGACCGTACGATGTCCATCCAACGGCCGTACTGCTTCTTCAACCTCTTGTCTTCTTGCTCCAGCCGCCCAAACCAGCACCGGTCGTGCCTCGTGCTCCTGCCTCCCGTGCCCGGCTGCGATGCGGCGGAGGCCTCACCGCCCCCTACTACTCCCACCGTTGGCCAGGCCATCCCTCTACTCACCCACACCCCCTGTTATTCTGCGGCGACGGCAGCCTCACACCACAATGAACCAGTGAACCCTCGTACTCCTCTACGTGTGGGCATCCACTGTCGTGTCTTCCCCGGCTCCGCGTCGTCCCCTTCCTAGGCTTCGCCGTCGTCCATCGCCCGGGTGCTCTCGGCGTGGCGTGGTCAACGTGGTCAAGGAATGGCTTCCATGGGACGTGGACTGTACGTGGAGAGGCTGACAGCTGGGTCCACGACCACAGTAAGGAAGTGCCACCTTATTACGTGCAAAATAATTATTCCTCCACCTGACAGCGGGGACCCACCAGACGGGCCACCGTATTAAGCGAAAAAAACGTTTCCCCCTGACTGCTGGGACCCACCAGCTACATCTTCACACGAAAGGAAGTGCCTGACAGTCGGGACCCACCTGGTCGAAGCGTACGTAGCGTTGTCATTCTGGTCGCGAACGTGTATGTACATATATACTGGTGGATGTAGAGGCGCGCACGTGTTGTAGTAGAGGCGCGTACGTGTCGTAGTAGATGCGTGCACGTAGCATGTACACATACGTACAGCGGCCAGGGTGCAAGAAAGAAAATACGGCCACATATGTGTACATACGGGCGGGGTCTCGAACGCCTACTCGCGCATACGTATGGCCAGGGCTCGTGTACATGGCTGGGTCGGAACAGAGAAACAACGTCATCGTCGTGTTCATGGGGAGGCAACGGAATGCGTCGTGTTTATGGGGAGGCAACAGAATGTGTCATGTTCATCGGGAGGCAACGGAACGCGTGGGTGCCAACCGGCTGGGTCGGAACGGAATGCGTGGTCGTGTTCATTGGGAGGGCTTGGACGGAATAGGCGATGGAAATGAGGCCTAGCGTACTGCACAACGGAGGAAACGGACCTCCTATGTTCGGAATGGGGTCCTGTTGATCGGGAGGGGTCTGGCGTACCGCAAAACGGAGGAAACGGACCTCCTACGGTCGAAACGGGGGTCGTGTTGATCAGGAGGGGTGTGGTGTACTGCAAAACGGACGAAACAGACTTGTGTTGGAGCGCTATGGTTGAAACGGGGGTCCTGTTCATCGGGAGGGGTGTGGCGTACCGCAAAACGGAACTCCACGGGATATTGTTCATCTCCACCGTCGACCTCCTCCAGCCTCCACGGGCTCCTGTTCATCCTGCATCCACCGCACCTCTCTACTCCACTGGCTACTGTTCAACCACCCCTCCACGGGCACCCCTCTACCGTCTAATGTTTTATCCGGCCCTCCACACCACGGGGTCCTGTTCAACCACCCCTCCACAGGCACCCCTCCACCGTCTACTGTTCATCCAGCACTCCACCACACCACGGGGTCCTGTTCATCCAAAGGCAACGCCACCGCTCATTGTTCATCCACCCCCACGCAACGCTCATTGTTCATCCAATCGATCGGCTTCAGTTAGCAGCAGTAGCGAAGGAATCGCTTGATCGGGTTCAGTTAACAGCTATCGATCGATCGCTCGGGTTCAGTAACGCGTAGCCTGCAGTGCAATCACTCGGGTTCATTTAGAGCCCAACGCCTCGCTCTGGTTCAGTTAGAGCCAACGCCTCGCACACACGCGCGTATGTATACGAGAGAAACGCGCATCGCTTGGCCCCCGACCTCCCACTGTAACCGGGAACTCCCTGAAATTTTCCTCGCCCTCGCTTCTACCACGGGTTTTCCATCATGGACGGCCCAAAGAATGTCATGCAGCTGCATCTCTGGCCCGCCCAGGACGAAAAGCCCATTTCCTGTCATGATTTTTTGTCACAGAAGTAGGAGCCCACCACATCTATGATGAAACCGGGATTTGTCACAATTATCGTCATAGAAGTGTCATATGTATGACAGAAAAAATTTCCGTTCGGCCCAAAATGTCACGGATGTGTCTTTTTTTGGTAGTGGTAGTTGCAAGTTGATGCCCCTTGAGATGCCAACATCGAGGGGCACTCGGATTTTGTCCTATGAGCAAGTAAGTGATGAGTTTGAACACGTAGTAAATGCATTCTAAAGAATACTTCCGTGTCCATTTCCTAATTCTCCCGCTGCCCACTATTTCACATGTTAGGATTGGTGCCAATGGAGATTGGCTTGCATATGTACGGGAGGGTACCAACATCAATTTGCACAACATTTACAATGGTGACACCATTCCCGTAGAACCTTTGTCCAACATTGGGATAAGCCATGCAACGGGCCATCGTCTGAATTGGTACGATGGAACCACGGTGAGATTGAAGAAGATAGCAATCTTGGAAGCCCCGATAAGGTCGTCCGCCAACCAAAATTACACTCTCATCGCGGTGTTCGACATCGAGATTGCTTTCACGAACCCTGCACATGGCGGTCAAAGGTGGACCATGCCGTCTGCGGCCGATTTGTTGCTGTACGAGTATGATGACGTTGTGCTCCTTTCTAACCACATCTTCGCGGTGACAAACTAGGGGACTTGTTTCGTATGGGACACATCCTATGGTATACTCCCTCGCTTCCAGTTTATTTGTTTTGAATTTTTTGTTTTATAAGTTTCAAATTCAAATTTAGAGCTCCCGATCACATGTTGAGATTACATTGTCCATTAAATAGTTGCGTGCATGTACTTGTAAGAAACAAATCTCAAGTTTGGCACTAGTTCATGCAGTGGTAGCACCACAAGGCCTGGTGCAGGAGTTACATTTCCCTCTCGGCGCCCTCGGGACTGAGCTTCAGCGCCTTACTACACCTGCCTTTGAGTCAATAACATGTGGACCCGATAGATGGCTGGTCCACATGTAATGCTCCCGAAGGCAGAGGGGTAGTGGCGCCGAGAGGGGTGAGCTACAGGTCGGGGGATGTGTGGTGTCATGGGTTCGAGATGCATTGTGGGAATCATGTGTGGCTGTGGTAGAAACTTGATGCTTGCCATATTTCAGGTGGCCCAGATGTCATGCACACAGAGGCAGAGGGGCGGTGCGACTCGAGAGGGGTGAGGCGTACGTCCGGGGACGTAGTGCCGTGGGTTGGAGCGGCGTCATGGGAATCGCGAGTGGCAGTGGATGAAACATGATGGTCGCCGTATTTGAACTTCCATGGACAAGTTGTCATGTATACGGACACGTGCATTGCATACCGATCATTGGAAGGAATAGTAGAGAAAACTAGGCGGATAAATAGTAACTTATAGTCAAGTGGACTGATGTCTACTACACAACCTTCTTATTGTAGACGTTGTTGGGCCTCCAAGTGCAGAGGTTTGTAGGACAGTAGCAAATTTCCCTCAAGTGGATGACCTAAGGTTTATCACTCCGTAGGAGGCGTAGGATGAAGATGGTCTCTCTCAAGCAACCCTGCAACCAAATAACAAAGAGTCTCTTGTGTTCCCAACACACCCAATTCAATGGTAAATTGTATAAATGCACTAGTTCGGCGAAGAGATGGTGATACAAGTGGTATATGAATGGTAGATATAAGTTTTTGTAATCTATAAATATAAAAACAGCAAGGTAAATAATGATAAAAGTGAGCGTAAACGGTATTGCAATGCATTAAAACAAGGCCTAGGGTTCATACTTTCACTAGTGCAAGTTCCCTCAACAATAATAACATAATTGGATCATATAACTATCCCTCAAGATGCAACAAAGAGTCACTCCAAAGTTACTAATAACGGAGAACAAACGAAGAGATTATGGTAGGGTACGAAACCACCTCAAAGTTATTCTTTTCAATCAATCCGTTGGGCTATTCCTGTCGGAGTAAGTGACCATGGGTGGCCTAGCCGGCTCCCCCTGGCCTTTCTGAAAAAAATTACGAGCCGATCCGGCTCTCAAGAATCCAAGACATGGGGCCACTTTCCCCTGGCCGGCTGTCTCCCAGGCCGGCTATTGGAAGGCAGCCCGACTTCAGCCCTCATGAAGAAAGCCGCGGGAGGGCCGGCTCCGAGGAGCCAGCTGCGAGAAGGCCGACTCCAAGGAGCCGGCTCCCATAAAGCGTTCAAGACCGTACCCTCGAAGTCTGCATCCACATAACGGCGATGTGACGGGCGTGGCTACAGTGAAGCCTGCCACCCCCGAATCCCGGAGCATGCCTGGCACAGTGCGCCGTACGGGTGGCCATGACCCGTCCGGCGCAGCACTGTTGCCACGTTGACCCTGATGTCATCCACAACGGGCTACCAGCATGGCCCACGGGCAGTGGGCCCCTTCGGGCAGAGAGACACCCGAAGGCGGCCTGGCCTCCCCCAGTCGGCCCAAGACGGAGCCGGCTCTCTCCAGCCGGCTTGCCACCCCCTCGAAGGAGACGCCCCATTAAGAAGACAAGACGCAGTGAGGCTACAGTGGTCACCCGCCGGACGGCAGCACTGTAGCCACGCTTACCTCGGCGAAGCCCTCGTCACCAAGATTGAGCAACAGTACCCAGCCACCGACCAGGGAGCCTGCAGCCGGCGGGACCCACTAGCCGGCGGGCCCCAGCAGCCGGCGCAGAAGCCGGAGAGCGTAGACACAGATGGCTGGGCCCCGCTCCCAGCCGGATTACCATTGTACCCCCGGGGGGTAGGCCTATATAAACCCCCCGGGGCATCCATGCAAAGAGAGATTAATCCCTGCTAGTTTTAGACACCAGGTAGGGAGGAGAAGAGAGCAAGTAGAGCCCTTCTACCTCCTCTCGCCAAACAGCTCAAGGAGCATCGTGTAGCTACTTGTTCATTTAGTGATCATGCGGAGACCCTGCAGAGCAGTAGTAGGGGTGTTATCTCCACGGAGAGCCCCGAAGCTGGGTAAGATTCACCGGCGTGCATGTCTTCGCCTCATCCCGTTTCCAGGCACCGGCGATGTTTTACTGGCTCCCACAATGATAAGCCATCTGTAGGATCGAAAGTATGTCTAGAGGGGGGTGATTAGACTACTTGACCAAATAAAAACTTAACATTTTCCCAATTTTAGTTCTTGGCAGATTTTAGCTAATTTAGGACAAGTCAAGCAATCATCACATAATTCAAGCAAGCATGCAAAGAGTATATAGGCAGCGGAAAGTGAAGCATGCAACTTGCAAGAATGTAAGGGGAAGGGTTTGGAGATTTCAAACGCAATTGGAGACACGGATGATTTTCCCGTGGTTCGGATAGGTGGTGCTATCCTACATCCACGTTGATGGAGACTTCAACCCACGAAGGGTAACGGTTGCGCGAGTCCACACAGGGCTCCACCCAAGGGTAATGGTTGCGCGAGTGCACACAGGGCTCCACCCACGAAGGGTCCATGAAGAAGCAACCACCCACAAAGGGTCCACGAAGAAGCAACCTTGTCTATCCCACCATGGCCATCGCCCACACAGGACTTGCCTCACTAGCGGTAGATCTTCACGAAGTAGGCGATCTCCTTGCCCTTACAAACTCCTTGGTTCAACTCCACAATCTTGTCGGAGGCTCCCAAGTGACACCTAGCCAATCTAGGAGACACCACTCTCCAAGAAGTAACAAATGGTGTGTAGGTAATGAACTCCTTGCTCTTGTGCTTCAAATGATAGTCTCCCCAACACTCAAATCTCTCTCATAGGATTTGGATTTGGTGGAAAGAAGATTTGAGTGGAAAGCAACTTGGGAAGGCTAGAGATGAAGATTCATATGGTAGGAATGGAATGTCTTGGTCTCAACACATGAGTAGGTGGTTCTCTCTCAGAACATATGAGTTGGAATGGTGTGTGTGTTCTGATGGCTCTCTCATCGAATGAGAAGAAGGTGGAGGGGTATATATATAGCCTCCACACAAAATCCAACCATTACACAGTTTTCCAATCTCGGTGGGACCGAATCAATAAACTCGGTCGGACCGAAAATGTAAACCTAGTGACCGTTAGAGATTTTCGGTGGGACTGACATGCAACTCGGTAGGACCGATGTGGTTAGGGTTTGGGCATAACGTAATCTCGGTGAGACCGATTACACAAACTCGGTGGGACCAAAATTAGTAATTAGCTAACCAGAGAGTTGGTCAGGCAAACTCGGTGGGACCGATTTGCTCTTTCGGTGAGACCGAGTGGAACTCGGTGAGACGAAAAAGTTACAAAGGGGAAACACTGAGTTTACATTGCAATCTCGGTGGGACCGATTCGCTCTTTCGGTGAGACCGAAAAGTTACGAAAGGGAAACAGAGAGTTTGCAACCCCATCTCGGTGAGACCGAGATCCCTATCGGTAGGACCGGATTGCTAGGGTTTGGCAGTGGCTAATGACAAGTGAAACTCGGTGGCGCCGGATAGGAAGAATCGGTAGGACCGAGTTTGGATTAGGGTTTAGGTCATATGTGGATATGGGAAAGTAGTTGAGGGTTTTGGAGCATATCACTAAGCACATGAAGCAAGAGGCTCATTAAGCAGCACCTCATCCCTCCTTGATAGTATTGGCTTTTCCTAAAGACTCAATGTGATCTTGGATCACTAAAATATAAAATGAAGAGTCTTGAGCTTTTGAGCTTGAGCCAATCCTTTGTCCTTAGTATTTCGAGGGTTCCACTTTCACATCCATGCCATGCCAATCATTGAGCTTTCCTGAAATAGTCATCTTGGAATAGCATTAGCTCAACGAGCTATATGTTGTTATGAATTACCAAAACCACCTAGGGATAGTTGCGCTTTCAATCTCCCCCTTTTTGGTAATTGATGACAACATATAGATCAAAGCTTCGACAAATGATAATAAGCATGAAATATATCCTCGCTTTGAGAAGTATGTGATAAGTAAGAGCTCCCCCTAAATTTGTGCATATTTAAAATTTTCTTTGGACTGCAAATGCACAAAGAGTTAGAGTCATGGGTTACTCTTCCATGTCACATACATCTTGGTGGAGCGCTCAAAATGATAAGAATGAAATACATGCACTCATCACCAAGAATAGTGAATGATCACACAAGATAGATAGTATAATAGCAATAAGCAAGCATTAAGTGTAGCTTATGATCAAACACATGATCATCAATGTCTCACAAATAATGACGTAGTATCTCAAGCACTCAAAAGCAAACAAGTTTGAAAAACCACCAAATAAAGCAAGAGAGAAAAGCAACACTCTCTCTCTCGAAGCCTATGATCTATACATCTTCTCCCCCTTTGGCAACAAGTTACCAAAAAGTTCCTAGAAAATGCATAGTGCTAAATCGACGCTCAGGCTTGATCTTCTGGTGGTGGTGCAGTCCGGATCACTCCAAGGACGAAGGCACTCTAGAAAAGGCATGAGTGGTAGTCCTGCCTCTCCTCTCCTGCATGTCCTCCTGGAGCTGCTCCACTGCAGACTGAACTTCCGTTACTTTGACATCCAAGTCATAGAACTTCTGTTCCATGATTCTCTCTAGGCTCTGCTAATTCTGAGTGAGGGTGGCCAGACTTTTCTCAATCCTCAGCGTGGATGCAATCAAGTAACCAAGCTGCTCTTGTTTGGTCTTCAAGAAGTACTCAGATGCCTCCTCTTGAGTAGGCATCTTGGCAGCTTTCTCCTTCCTCGCCTTCTCCTTCTTTGCAAATGCTTGGGCAGATGATGGCTCGTTCTCAGTCATGACAACTTGATTGTCCTCGAAATCTGGACGGATGGGCAGGTGTTCCTTGTCCAATAGATATACGCCCGTGCCCATCCTGGAGTTGATGAGCTCCTGAATTTGAGGGGCATATCCGCAGCTCCTCTTCTGATCTGCTGCAGTCCTCTTAATTGTTTCCACTATGAGGCTCATCACCTTGAACTTCTGAGGCACATCAAACACATGTAGCAAGTTGATAGCATGGCCTCTGATCATCTTGTGATCACCTGACTTGGGCAATAAGGTGTGCCTCAAGATCCAATTGATAGTCGGTAGCCCTGACAGAAGGTAATGTACTGATCCAAACTTGAAGGTATCAAGTGCTTCATTTGGGATCTCCTTGTACATATTCGACATCGAGTTGTGGTCCATCTTCTTCTTGGCATAGATATCCAAGTCATCATCTTGCTCCTCTGGGGCATTAATGATCTGTGCCCATTCAGCAACTGTGGATTGGTACCTTGTACCCTCAGACATCCATGTGATCCTCCCATCCGGATAAAAGTGAGCCGTGTAGTAGAATTGCATGATCAGCTCCTCGTTCCACTTTGTGAGCTTCTGCCCAACAAAGTCAGCTACTCCATAAGCATGAAAGCTATCATATACTCCTGGGTAGTGTTCCTCCTTCTCCCTCATGTAGGTCCAGTCAACCCATCTCATGTCACAGACGATTGGCTTCTTATCTAGCAAAGCAGTCTCATAAAAATCCTGCTGCTCCTTGGTGTGAAACCTGTAGTCCACGGCAGTCCTTCTCCTTGAAGCATATGGGTCTGCTTCTCTCCATTTCCTCATCCCTGAATCTCTCCTGAGCTTCATGTCCTCAGCCACAGGATGAGCATCATTGTGGTCTGGGATCTTGGGCTTTAGCTTTCTCAGGACATTCTCTTCCTCATCCTCAGCAACAGTCTCAGGCACTAGGGCCTTGTTCTTTTCAGCTGCAGGAATGCTCCTTGTATTTCTCTTAGGCTTTGGCTTTGGAGCTGGCTTGGCCTTGGAAGCAGCTCCCCCTGATTTTATGGCATCTCCCATTAGCTTGGGCGCCTTGGGCGCTGGTGCAGCTGCCTCTTCTTCTTCTTCCTCTTCCATGATGGAAGCTTTGCCAAGCACTCTAGCAACAGTCTTATTTACCCTTTCCTTCCTTTTCTTGCCCTCAGCTGCAACTGGCTCTATGGGCTTCTCAGTTGACATTCTGACCTTTGACATTGGTTGCCTGCCTACTGGCCTTTTGATTTTCAGACCTGGCTTAGTGCCTTGAGCTGGCTCAACTCTCTTGGAAGTGGCCTCTTCCTCTGCCACATAGTCCTCATCTTCGGAATCTGAAGTCCTCTTCTTCCTTTGTCTCGTGGCAGCCTTTGGCAAGTTGCTAGGAGTGCTCCTGCTGCCTTCATTAGATGAACTGGAGGGACTAGTGCCCTCACTCATCACCACTTGCTGCTCTGACATATTTTGGCTATCACTTTGATCAGACATGCTGCAAACTGACTGCTGACCCTGTGAATAGATTATAGACGAGATAGAGTGGATGAGCATCACAAAATGCAGAGATTTTTGCAAAAGAATGATCCAAAAACTTAGTTTTAGTTTCCCACTGAAATCATCTCGGATCTACCGATTTTCAAACTCGGTGATACCGAAGCAGTTTTGGAACCTAAACTAGTGAACTCGGTAGGACCGAGTCATAGTTCGGTGGCACCGAGACTGCTAGGGTTTCACTGAGTTCAAAAATCGGTCACACCGATAAGTAATTCTTGGTCAGACCGAGTCTCACTTGTGCAATGGCATAAGCCAAATCGGTGGGACCGAGTTTTTCAACTCGGTGGGTCCGAGATGGTTTCGGCGGAAACCTAAACCTAGAATTTTCGAATCAAACCTAATCTATGAGCGTTTTGACTGGATAGAAGTTGATCAAACGTGGCTAGAATCAATATGATCACAATGTTCTAGGAATCAGATTGGGGAATAGCACAAAGATCAAGTC
Organism: Triticum dicoccoides; assembly: GCF_002162155.2. NCBI lineage: Eukaryota > Viridiplantae > Streptophyta > Magnoliopsida > Poales > Poaceae > Triticum > Triticum dicoccoides. The sequence continues at coordinate 172,808,340 of NC_041390.1, read as the reverse complement.
CATACCCTAGTTCGGCGGGGACTTGCTACGGCGGCAACGGCGGGGTAGAATTCCCGTTGACGGCGACGGAGACCAGCGACTGGAGGCTGCTGGCGGCGAGAAGACGATCCGGAGACCTCGAGGGCAGAGCAGGCTATCGCGCGGGCGAAGGGTTTCGGAGAAATTTCCAAAATTTTGCCCGTGACTATATATAGCCCGACCCTGTCGGTGTGACCGAGTGGAACAACTCGGTGGCACCGAGATTCATAACTGCAAGCAGTTACTGAAACTCGGTGTGACTGAAGTGTTCAAATCAGTTGCACCGAGATCGAAAAGCTAGATCAACTTAATGATCTCGGTAGGACCGAAAGTGGAGTATCGGTCAGACCGACAATCATAAAGAGGTTTTGGAAGTTTAAGTCTATGACGAATCGGGGACTCCGAGCGCTCCTCACACAGAGTGGTTCGAATCTGACTTGATCAAATTTTGTGATGCAACATGAATAGAGTTTGAGACGAGAAAAGCATAGACAGCTAGAGGAGGTTCTTAGGCATTCTTGTCCATCCACTTGGCAAAAGAAGATAAAACCAAACAATCAAAATAACTAGTGGATGTCCTCGAGTTAGTAAATTATGCAACCAGCATGCTCACACAATAAGATGGCAAATGAAATATGTGGCAAAGCATGCACAATCAATTCTAGCATCTATCAAGCAATTTGCGATGACTAGGTCATCTATATATGAGTATATTGACTTAGGAGTCAAGTGAGAACACTTGATCATAGGTCATACTCATCGTTTAAGCTCAAGTGGGGTTACCACTTTTACATAAAGCATTGATTTGTTCACATCTTTAGAGTTGCTTTAGCTCAAGTCTTAGAGTAAAGCTCCCCCTAGATGTGATATCCCCCCTAAGAGGGATGAACTAACCTTGGGTTTTGTCGATGATGACTTCATGTAGATATTGAAGATGTGGATGCTCAATGTTGATGTATATCTCTTGGAGCTATCCATTTGAGTGAATTGCACTTTCAATACATACATGGGTTAGTCCCACAAGGAACAAACAAGGATATCCATAGACATATAGTGATGCACACAAAAATGATGTCCATGAAAACTTTTAGGTTACCTTGTCCCTTGTCTTACCAACAAGAGGGTTTGTGACTCCTTGAACTAGTGCAAGATGTGGAAGTTGATTGCACTAGTTCTTGCCAAAATGATAAGAGTGAAGTATGTTGGCGGAGTCACCCTCAAGAACTCTCTAGTTCTTCTTCTTTTGGATCCACATCATCTTGATGGGAATCCTTGGAGTTGTAGTCGTACTTGATGAAGTGGAACTTGAAGTAGTCTTGGGTATCCACTTGACTAAGGTCTTTGGAGCTTCTTCAAATGCATCAATTTCCTCTTGAAGCTTGTACTTGCCTTTTTGCTTGTAGTCTTGTGGTGGAAGATCATCTTGAGCTTGTGTCTCCTTGAAAGAAGTATACTTCTCTTATTGAGGGACAAACTTTGTCTTGGGGTATTGATCTTCTTCCCACTCAACTCCATTGGCATTGAACTTTCGTTCAAAACCAATACCTTGATTCTTCCGGTGCATTCCTTGCTTGCGCACAATTTCCTCGAATTGCTTACTCCCGGCAAGGCTTTTGTACACTCCTTTCTCTATAATTACCTTCAATAAGCTATTTTCTTGCTCAAGTGTAACTTGGCTAAGAGAGTCATTAGTGGAATCAAGAGAACTACTAGAAGCAACAATATTGGATTTAGCATGATCATTGTTACTACTAGAGGAAGAATCTTTCTTGTTACTAGACTTGACTTGAGGCATGTAAGTGGATAAGAGTAAACGCTTGGCAATGTAAGAAGAACTTTTCTTGCGGAGATCATCATTGATTGCTTTTAAGAACTCATGCTCTTGCTCAAGATTGAGCTTTTCAAAGCGTAATTTCTCATGAGCTCTTAAAAGTTCTCGATGATCTTCGAAGATGGTTTCATGAGCTAACTTAAGAGTGTTTAGTTCTTTAGTTAGGGTCTCAATCTTCTCCTTATCATTGTCATTCGTTTTATCTTGATTAGCATGTTTAATTGACATTTCATCATAGTATTCATCACTAGAGTTGTCACCAAGCAAATCATCACCTAACAAGTCATCTTCATCACTATGGAAATCAACATACTCGGGGTGTGTTACCTTAGGACCTTTGGCCATGAAGCATCTTCCAATCCCTTCATTTGGTGAGTCAAATATGTCGTAGGAGTTGGTTGACACAAGTGCTAGACCGGCAACACCTTCATCTTGAGTATCTTCGGAGTCGGAGTAATAACTTCTCTCGGAGTGGCTGTCGGAGTCGGAGCCGGATACCCATTCACCAACATGAGCTTGATGTCTTCGTCTTGTGTAGCTCCTTGATGATTTTTCCTTCCTTTCCGAATCCTTGCTTCTCCATGAGTATCTTCGTTCATAACGATCATCTCTACTCCTTCTCTCTCTTGGTGGTGATCCTTTGCTTCTTCTTTTGGAGAATCTTCTCTTCTCTTGTAGGGAGCCATACACTCATTGGAATAGTGTCCGGGTCTTCCACAATTGTAGCAGTTTCGCTCTCGACTAGAAGATCTTTTGTCATTGTAGGACCTTGACTTGGAGCTTCTATCTTTGCTTCTACTCTTGTAGAACTTGTTGAAGTTCTTCACCATTAAGCTTAATTCTTCATTGAAGTCTTGTTTCTCACTTGATGATGTAGGGGCTTCACATGAGGCTTTATAGGCACCACTTGATTTGTTGTGAAGTTCCTCTTTATCCTTAAGTGACATCTCATGAGCAACAATTCTCCCAATCACCTCTGTTGGCTTGAGATCTTTGTAATTGGGCATCATTTGGATCAATGTGCACACGGTATTATATTTTCCATCCAAGGCTCTTAGAATCTTCTTGATGATGAATTTATCGGTCATCTCTTCACTTCCTAAGCCGGCAATCTCATTTGTGATGAGAGCAAGCCTAGAGTACATTTCATCGACACCTTCACCATCCTTCATCTTGAACTTGTCAAGTTGGCTTTGAAGCACATCAAACTTGGATTCCTTGACGGAGTCGGTACCTTCGTGCATATCAATCAAAGTGTCCCAAATTTCCTTTGCATTCTCAAGGCGGCTGATTTTGTTGAATTCTTCGGGGCACAATCCGTTGAAGAGAATATCACAAGCTTGAGCATTGTATTGCAACATCTTCAACTCATCCGCGGTAGCTTCACGGTTCGGTTCTCTCCCATGAAAGAAGTCACCTTGCAAACCAACACACACAATAGCCCAAACGGCGGGGTTATGTCCAAGAATATGCATTTTCATTTTATGCTTCCAACTAGCAAAATTAGTACCATCAAAGTAAGGACCTCTACGGTGATAATTTCCCTCGCTAGATGCCATACTCTCCTAGGTTGTGAAACCAAGGCTATGACCACCAAAAGCTATGGAGATAAAAGCAAATGGAGACCAAAGCTCTGATACCACTTGTAGGATCGAAAGTATGTCTAGAGGGGGGTGATTAGACTACTTAACCAAATAAAAACTTAACCTTTTCCCAATTTTAGTTCTTGGCAGATTTTAGCTAATTTAGGACAAGTCAAGCAATCATCACATAATTCAAGCAAGCATGCAAAGAGTATATAGGCAGTGGAAAGTGAAGCATGCAACTTGCAAGAATGTAAGGGGAAGGGTTTGGAGATTTCAAACGCAATTGGAGACACGGATGTTTTTCCCGTGGTTCGGATAGGTGGTGCTATCCTACATCCACGTTGATGGAGACTTCAACCCACGAAGGGTAACGGTTGCGCGAGTCCATAGGGCTCCACCCAAGGGTAACGGTTGCGCGAGTCCACACAGGGCTCCACCCACGAAGGGTCCACGAAGAAGCAACCACCCACAAAGGGTCCACGAAGAAGCTACCTTGTCTATCCCACCATGGCCATCGCCCACACAGGACTTGCCTCACTAGCGGTAGATCTTCACGAAGTAGGCGATCTCCTTGCCCTTACAAACTCCTTGGTTCAACTCCACAATCTTGTCGGAGGCTCCCAAGTGACACCTAGCCAATCTAGGAGACACCACTCTCCAAGAAGTAACAAATGGTGTGTAGGTAATGAACTCACTGCTCTTGTGCTTCAAATGATAGTCTCCCCAACACTCAACTCTCTCTCATAGGATTTGGATTTGGTGGAAATAAGATTTGAGTGGAAAGCAACTTGGGAAGGCTAGAGATCAAGATTCATATGGTAGGAATGGAATGTCTTGGTCTCAACACATGAGTAGGTGGTTCTCTCTCAGAACATATGAGTTGCAATGGTGTGTGTGTTCTGATGGCTCTCTCATCGAATGAGAAGAAGGTGGAGGGGTATATATATAGCCTCCACACAAAATCCAACCGTTACACAGTTTTCTAATCTCGGTGGGACCGAATCAATAAACTCGGTCGGACCGAAAATGTAAACCTAGTGACCGTTAGAGATTTTTGGTGGGACTGACATGCAACTCGGTAGGACCGATGTGGTTAGGGTTTGGGCATAACGTAATCTCGGTGAGACCGATTACACAAACTCGGTGCGACCGAATTTGGTAATTATCTAACCAGAGAGTTGCTCAGGCAAACTCGGTGGGACCGATTTGCTCTTTCGGTGAGACCGAGTGGAACTCGGTGAGACCGAAAAGTTACAAAGGGGAAACACTGAGTTTATATTGCAATCTCGGTGGGACCGATTCGCTCTTTCGGTGAGACCGAAAAGTTACGAAAGGGATACAGAGAGTTGCAACCCCATCTCGGTGAGACCGAGATCCCTATCGGTAGGACCGAATTGCTAGGGTTTGGCAGTGGCTAATGACAAGTGAAACTCGGTGGCGCCGGATAGGAAGAATTGGTAGGACCGAGTTTGGCTTAGGGTTTAGGTCATATGTGGATATGGGAAAGTAGTTGAGGCTTTTGGAGCATATCACTAAGCACATGAAGCAAGAGGCTCATTAAGCAACACCTCATCCCTCCTTGATAGTATTGGCTTTTCCTAAAGACTCAATGTGATCTTGGATCACTAAAATATAAAATGAAGAGTCTTGAGCTTTTGAGCTTGAGCCAATCCTTTGTCCTTAGTATTTTGAGGGTTCCACTTTCGCATCCATGCCATGCCAATCATTGAGCTTTCCTGAAATAATCATCTTGGAAGAGCATTGGCTCAATGAGCTATATATTGTTATGAATTACCAAAATCACCTAGGGATAGTTGCACTTTCACCACCCGTTGGCATATGTCGCACCTACCACCCGACATTTGGAGCCCACCGTGGGGCCTGGTGCACCGTCGTCCGGAGACCTGCTATGGACGGGAACCCTCTTCCTCCCCCGCGAGCGTCGCCAGCCCGGCACGCCCGATGGCGCTTGCCACGACACGCTGCTGGGCATCGCCAACGCCTGCGCAGCGAGCAGCCTCGCTGATCTCCTCGACAAGACCCTCATCTCCGACGAGCTCGCCTCTGACGCGGGCACCGACCACCTCGTCAACCTCCTCGGCCGGCTCCATGTCTCCGGCGAGCCTGCTATGGACTTGGAGTCGGTTGGCTCCATCGACCCGATGCCTGTCGACTCCGACACGGCCTCATTCAACACCTTCCCCACCAACGTCACGATCTACAATGACCCGCTTCCCCGAGCCGATGGCTGCGACGCTGTCACCACCGAGGTGATGGCCATCGGCCATGACGGCGCTGCTGACAAGAGCGCCCACGACGCCCCGCACGCGGCAGTCCATGACTTGTCCATCCCCCTCCCGGCCGACGCCGATGCTGAAGCACTGGAGGCTCGCCGCCTCGCCCTCCTCGCGGAGGGTCGGAAGTTGGTTTCCATGAGACGCCTCGCTGAGGCCCACCGACGCGAGGCCGACCGCGCCGCCTTTGGCACGCCGCCCCCAGGCGGGCCCAGCCGGGTCGGCGTTGTTAGACAGCGCGGCACTGTCGTTGCCGACACGTTAGGAGTCGACCGCCCAGTCTACGCCACTCCACTCGAGAACCTGCACGCCGCCCAGGCGGCCGTAGACGAGCTAGACGGACTGGGGGCCGAAGAACTCCCCCACATGACCCGACGCATCCAGCAGCTGATCAATGCAGCCGCGCAGCGGCACGAAGCCGATGCCCGCGTGGAAAGCCCTCCCCCGCGCCGAGATCACGACGCGACATCCCGGACGCCGACTGCGGGTACAGACCACGCGCGACGCGAGAAAGAGCCGGCTGCCAGCCGAAGCCAAACCCGGATCTCCATCGAGCGAGACACAGAAGGCCACCCTCGAGCCGTAGAGTGGCGGGGCAACCCGCCTCCGCCCTGGCCCTATGGAGAGAGATATCCCACCCCGCCGCCTGTTGCGCATCCGACACTCAGCGGCCGGCTAGGTCGCCGCGAAGGAGTCTGCGAGAATGACGCCCGCCATCGGATCGACCGCCTGGCATGATCCCTGGCGCTGGAAGAAGAAGACGATGTCGGTCCGCCTTTCTTCGGCTCCCGCATCCGCGACGAGCCCTTCCCCAAAGGGTTCTCGCTCCCAAGAGATACGCCCAAGTACAACGGCTCCGTGATGTCGGAAGATTGGTTGATCGACTACTCCATGACGGTTAGCATAGCCAACAGCAACCCGCGCGTTGCCGTGAACTACGTACCCCTCATGCTGCAAGGCACGGCGCGGACCTGGCTCAACAACCTCAAACCACACAGCTTCAACAGCTGGCTAGATTTCACGGAAGCTTTTGTCCGCAACTTCACCAGCACCTACAAGCGGGCTCCCAAGCCCAGAAAGCTCTCCTTGTGCGTACAAGGCCCCGCCGAGTCAACTCGCGACTACCTCACGCGTTGGGCCGAGCTCCGCAACTCTTGCGAAGGGGTGCATGAGGTGCAAGCCATAAAATACTTCACAGCCGGGTGCCGAGAAGGCACCCTCCTCAAGCACAAGCTTCTCTGTGACGAGCCGACTACCCTCGACGAGCTTCTGGACATAGCGGACAAGTACGCCACCGCCGACTCCTCGATGAAGACCGAGCTCCGGGTAGACGCATCCGGAAAAGTACTCAACCCGGCGCCCAAGACGCCGGCTTGGGATTCCGGCCGACGCCCACACTCGAACGACCACAAGTGCAAGGGCCCCGCGCCGCCTCCCGCCAGTTGGCAGGTGGCCACAGTCGAAGACGTGCCGCCCGAAGGGCGGCCCGCGCCCAAGAAACCCAAGGGCGGCAGGCCGGCTTGGCAGCCGGCCTTCTCCTACGCGCAAACTCTCGACGCCCAATGCAAATTCCACAGCGGCACGAAGCCGTCCAACCACACAACCCGGAAGTGCCATTGGCTCACCCGAATCTCCAAAGGCGAAGGGCTCGCGCCGCCTCTGCCAGCCAGCCCGCCGCCGCCGCCGGCCATTCGGCCCGCAGTCGGAGCCATGCATGATGAGTTCCCCGACGAGCATGCCGCCTATATCATCTTTACAAGCCAGCCTGAAGACCGGCGCAGCAAACGCCGAGAGAACCAGGAAGTCAGCATGGTTGCTGCCAACCCCGCCGAGCACATGCACTGGTCAGAAAAACCTATCAGCTGGAGCCGGGCCGACCACCCAGAGGTGATGCCATCTCCCGGCTCTTATGCGTTGGTTCTGGATGCCACCCTTGCAACGGACAGACGCGCCGCCCGCTTCTCCCATGTGTTGATAGACGGGGGGAGCAGCATCAACCTCTTGTACCGCGACACCCTGGAGAAGCTGAACGTCAAGACGAAGCAACTCATGCCTACTCGGACAATGTTCCATGGCATCGTACCCAGCCTGTCCTGCGCCCCCATTGGCAAGATCAAGATTGATGTACTTTTTGGGGACAAGGAGCATTTCCGCCGGGAACCGATCTGGTTTGAAGTGGTGGACCTGGAGAGCCCTTACCATGCATTGCTTGGCCGACCTGCCTTGGCCAAATTCATGGCAGTTCCCCACTATGCATACCTCAAGATGAAGATACCAAGTACCAAAGGCGTCATCACCGTAGCCGGCGATTACAAGAAGTCCTCTGAGTGCGCAGCAGCCAGCAGCCGGCTGGCCGAGTCCCTTGTGATTGCCGAAGAAAAGAAGATGTTGGACCGAGTCGTGGCCATAGCCGGCAAGCAGTCGGCCTTGTCCCCCGATCCCAAGGAGCATGATGCTCAAGGATCTTTCCAGCCGGCCAAGGAGACGAAGAAGATACCTCTTGACCCAAGCACGCAGAGAGGTTTGCCGTCATCGGGGCAAACCTAAACAGCAAATAGGAAGGCGAGCTCGCCGATTTCGTCCGTGAGAATCGGGACATCTTTGCATGGTCCCCCAAGGACATGCCGGGCGTTCTGAAGGAATTCGCCGAGCACAAACTACACGTCCGAGAAAACGCGAAGCCAGTCAAACAACCCCTCCGCTGACTGTCGGAGGAGAAACGCAGGATTGTGGGAGAGGAGATAGCCCAGCTTCTGGCAGCTGACTTCATTATGAAAGTTTTCTTTCCAGAGTGGCTCGCCAACCCGGTCCTCGTGCTAAAGAAGAACAACAAGTGGCGCATGTGTATAGACTACACGAGCCTCAACAAGGCCTGCCCCAAAGATCCCTTTGCCCTACCAAGGATTGACCAAGTGATAGACTCCACGGCCAGATGCGAGCTGTTGAGTTTCTTGGATGCTTACTCAGGGTATCACCAGATAAAGTTAAATCCGGCAGACCGCCTGAAGACCGCCTTCATCACGCCATTTGGAGACTTCTGGTACCTGACTATGACATTCGGCTTGAGAAATGCCGGTGCCACTTTTCAGCGTTGCATGCAGAAGTGCCTCCTCAAGCAACTCGGCAGAAATGCCCACGTCTACATAGACGACATTGTGGTGAAGACGGAGAAGCGTGGCACCTTGCTGGAAGACCTCAAGGAAACATTTGAGAACCTACGCCGGTTCCAAATCAAGCTTAACCCCGAGAAATGCGTGTTCGGAGTACCAGCCGGCTAGCTCCTAGGCTTCCTGGTCTCCGAACGCGGCATCGAATGCAACCCAGTAAAGATCAAGGCCATTGAGAGAATGGCGATTCCCACCAAACTTCGAGACGTCCAGAAGTTTAACGGATGCTTGGCCTCCCTGAACCACTTCATCAGCCGGCTCGGAGAGAAAGCTCTTCCTCTCTACTGCCTCATGAAGAAGACCAACCACTTCGAATGGAATGACCAAGCCGATCAAGCTTTTCACGAGCTGAAGAAGATGCTGGCCACGCCGCCTGTCCTGGCGGCGCCGACTGAGAAAGAGCCCATGCTCCTCTACATTGCCGCAACCAGCCGGGTGGTCAGCACCGTCATCGTAGTCCAACGCCCAGAAGAAGGCCGAGCCCAGCCGGTCCAGAGGCCGGTGTACTATTTGAGCGAGGTACTGTCCGCCTCGAAGAAGAACTACCCGCACTACCAAAAGATGTGTTATGGCGTATACTTCACCGCCAAGAAGCTGAAGCCCTACTTCCAAGAGCATCCCATCACGGTCGTATGCACCGCCCTGCTGGCCGAAATCATAGGCAGCCGGGATGCATCCGGCCAGGTGGCAAAATGGGCCATCGAGCTGGCCCCTTACGCGATCTTTTACCAGCCTCGCACCGCCATCAAATCCCAAGCATTGGCCGACTTCCTCGTCGACTGGGCCGAGACCCAGTACCTGCCGTCGGCTCCTGACTCCACTCATTGGCGCATGCACTTCGATGGGTCCAAGATGCGCACTGGCTTGGGAGCCGGCATCGTCCTCACCTCTCCCAAAGGCGACAAGCTCAGATACACGCTACAAATCCACTTTGCCGCCTCCAACAACGTGGCCGAGTATGAGGCGCTCATACACGGGCTCCGGCTTGCCAAAGAACTCGGCATTCGCCGGATCCTATGTTATGGCGACTCGGACTTGGTGGTCCAGCAATCATTCGGCGACTGGGATGCCAAGGACGCAAATATGGCAAGCTACCGCTTCCTCGTTCAGCAGATCAGTGGGTATTTTGAAGGATGCGAGTTCCTCCATGTACCGCGAGCCGACAACAAGCCAGCTGATGCTCTGGCTCGAATAGGCTCCACCCGACAAGCAATACCAACCGGCGTCTCTCTACAATGCCTCCTCAAGACGTCTATCAAGCCGTCTCCAAAGTCCGATTCCATCTTCGTGCCGCCTGACCCCGATGCGGCCGGGTCCGGCTCGAAGAACCAAGCAGGTGGCCCGGGGATTTCGATAGTCGGCCAGGGGGTATCAGCAGGCGGCTCGGGGACTTCCGTAGTTACGCCCGACCCGGGGACTGCCTCACCCGGCTCGGGGACTGCGGTAGTCGGCCCGGAGACTACACCAACACAACAGGCGGCGGCCGACTCCAGCATTTCACCGCCCAGCCCGCCCGCCCTGGTCGCAGTAGCCGTTTTGGCAATAGAAGAAGTCGCAGCTCCGTCATGGGCTCAATCCATCCTCAACTTCCTAATAAACCAAGATCTACCGGCTGACGAAGTAGAGGCAAGACAAGTCCAACGCCGAGCCGGAGCATACACAATTGTCAACAGAGAGCTCGTCAAGCGCAGTGTCACTAGAGTCCTCCAGCGATGCGTCGAGCAAGAGAAGGGCATTGCAATCCTCAGAGACATCCACCAAGGAGAATGCGGCCACCATGCGGCCTCAAGATCACTCGTCGCCAAAGCCTTCCGCCATGGTTTCTTTTGGCCGACTGCTTTGGATGACGCCAAGGAGTTAGTTAAACATTGCAAAGGGTGCCAACTCTTCAGCTCCAAGCAACACATGCCAGCTTCAGCACTCAAGACCATTCCCCTCACTTGGCCCTTTGCCGTTTGGGGACTGGACATGGTGGGCCCATTGAAGACGGCGCGCGGCGGCATGACACATCTGCTTGTCGCCGTGGACAAATTCACCAAATGGATTGAAGCAAAGCCGATCAAGAAGCTGAATGGGCCGACTGCCGTCACATTTATCGCAGATATAACAACTCGGTACGGCGTGCCACACAGCATCATCACCGACAATGGCACAAATTTCTCCAAGGGAGCCTTGGCACGTTTCTGCGCGACGCAAGGCATCTGGTTGGATCTAGCATCCGTTGCCCACCCGCAGACAAACGGCCAGGTCGAGCGAGCCAACGGCCTCATCCTTTCCGGCATCAAGCCCCGACTGATCGTACCACTGGAGCGTTCAGCCGGTTATTGGCTCGATGAGCTGCCGGCTGTCCTCTGGAGTCTGCGCACTACACCAAACAAGTCAACCGACTTCACCCCTTTCTTCCTCGTGTATGGTGCCGAGGCGGTCATCCCAACTGACATCGAGTTCGACTCGCCTCGAGTAACCATGTACACGGAAGCGGAGGCCAAGGAAGCACGAGAAGACGGTGTCGACCTGCTGGAAGAAAGCCGGCTGTTAGCTCCGCCATCTATCAGCAGGGCCTGCGCCGCTACCACAGCCGGAAGGTCAAGCCAAGATCCTTCCAAGAGGGCGATCTTGTGCTCCGGCTGATCCAGCAAACAGCCAGTCAGCACAAGCTCTCGGCCCCTTGGGAGGGCCCCTTCATCATCAGCAGAGCCTTAGGCAACGACTCCTACTACCTGATCGACGCGCAGAAGCCGAAGGCACGAAAGAGAGACGACTCCGGCAAGGAGTCGGAACAACCATGGAACGCCAACCTCCTCCGAAGGTTTTACAGCTGAAATGCAGTATGTATCATGCTAGCTTTTGTACTAAGTACGAGACAATAGGGCCCTCGAGGAGAGCTTGGGGACCGCCACCTTTTATCTATAAATGAAAAGTATCATGCTTATGGCCTTGTCATTTGCATTCACTTTTTTCCATCCGGCACCGTGTTCGACTAGTCGGCCCGGGGACTGCCGCCTGGAGTTATATTAGAAGTCCTACCTGCAGTCAGACAAGTAGTGTGCCGGCTCCCAAGCCTTCTCTTGCCAAAAGTCACAGTTCGAAGAACCGGCTGTCCGGCTGCAAGAGTTAAGGGCAGGAATGGGTGCCCACACGAAAAACGGCTAGGGACTAACGGACTAATATAACAAAAGCCGGTTTTTCTCCCACCACTGACCGGCTACCAGAGTAGCCGGCCGGCCGGCTTCCATTCACCTCTCTCCAATCTAAGAAAGCTCGAGTACTTGCCTTCCTAGAAGGGGAAGGCGGCAAAGGAAACAGCCTAAGGATAAAAAGCATACGTGAATGGAAACCAAGCATGAACAAGTTAATATTTACATAAAAGACCTTCAAAAGACCAGCATTCAACATAGTTTGGATACACCCCCAGTGGGTGGAACTGCGGAAGCTTAACAAAATTGTTCAGAAGGCAACAAGCAGGAAAAAATAAGGACGGCAGATCAAGCCGGCGGAGCGACTGACGAGCCGGGCAGGTCGGTGGAGACGGCAGTGCCGGCTGGAGGAGTGGCCGGCTGGCGAACCTCGGCATGATCATCGCCTCCCGCAGAAGGCGCGCTTGCGTGCGCCTCGTTGCTGGAGGCGCGGTCAGGCTGAGGCTGGCTGGCTGTTCCACCAGCCGGCTCGACGTCTTCGCTTTCCTCTCCTTCGTCGTCTTCGCCTTCGTCGCTGGAGGCGATCTCTTCTGCCGAGTCTTCACTCGCCGCCGGGTCCAGCCCTAACCACTCCTCCGGCTGGGCAACGCCTTCATCATTAATCTCGGGAGCGAAGACGCTGATGTCAGTACACTCGGAGATTGTCGATGCGCGCTGAGCGATAGCCGGCCGCACCTCCGTGAGCTCTTCGTCGGCCTCCAGCCGCCAGGTGCGCAGCTGGTCCAGGTTCAGCCCCGGATACCAAGCTCGGACGAACTCCAGCGCCCGCCCAGCTCCAAGCCGGGCCACCGACGCCTTCTATGCCTCGAAGCGGCCAACTGCAACCTCCAGCCAGTCGGTAGTCCGACTCGGGGTGCGGGGAATCGTCTCACTTGGCCAGAGGGCGGCCAACACCTGTGCTCCGGTGCGCTGGAGGCGGCGGAGCATACGATGAGCCGGCTGCAGCCGCGCTTGGACCGCCAAGAGTTGCTCTTCGAGCGACCGACTCGCGTCCGGCGCAACTTCAGCCCCCGCCTGCAGGCGCGCTTCGCGATGGGCCTCGATGGTTTGGGCGGCGAAGATGGAGTAGCCAGGAAAGTAGTCTGCACAGAGAATAAAAAGCAGCTCAAGTCAGAACACAAGTCAGGCGGCAAGGGGCAGGCAAGGAGCGAGGAAAGCGGCTTACCGTCAATCAAATCCTCAATACGGCCGAAGCCTTCATTCAGCGCTTGCCTGGTCTCAGCCCAGCCCGCCGCTTCAGTCTCGAACACAACCTTCAGGGCGGCTTCGTTATCCTGCGCCTTCTTCAGAGCCGCCTTGTGGCTCTCCTCCTGGTCAGCCAGCTTCTTGGCTAGGCGGTCACGCTCCAGGACCAAGGCGTCGTACTCGGTTTCCTTGGCGCGAAGGGCGGCCTGCGCCTCGGTAAGCTGCCCCCTCAAGTTGGCATTGGCTTCTACGAGCACGAAAGACAAAAGAAAAACTAGTAAGGTGAAGTCGTCAGGAAAGATCCGACCCGACTGCTCAGTAGTTGGCCCGAATCTCGGGGACTACACCCAGTGGGTGCGCTGACGCGCCCCCACAGGAGATGAACGAAACCAAGTACGTACTCCGGCTGCTGATCAGGTCTTCGATTCTCTGACCCAGCTCCTAAGCCTGGGAGTTGAAGGCGGCAGCGCGGAGGTTATGATACTCCTAGAAGATTAGACAGGAGGCGAGAATAAGGTAGTCGTCAAGGAAGATCCGACCCGACTGCTCAGCAGTCGGCCCGAATCTCGGGACTACACCCAGTGGGTGCGCTGACGCGCCCCCACGGAAGAAATTAAGAGAACAAAACAACCAAAAATAGAAGACTCACTCGCACGACGGCCCGTGTCGCAAGGAACTCCTGGGTGTATTGCTGCAGCGAGGAGGCTTGGGCCTGAAGCCGGTTCCGAATCTCTTGGGCTGCCACATTCAGCTGGCCCGTCCCGCCGCTGGGAGTCCACTCGGACGTGCCAGTGCTGGTCGCCTCCAAGGCCTCCGCCGTCCGGCTGGCACCCGTAGCCCGGTGCGGCTCCGGCGTAGCGGTGCCTCCCCTGCGCGCTGGCGCATTGCCAGCTGCACCTCGAGGCCGGCTCCTGCTTCCGGCTCACCCCCAGCCGGCTGCTCTGGCGCCGCAGCCGACTGGCCGCCTTGGCCCGCTCCGGTTGGCGCTGCCGGCGGCGCCCTCTCCATGAAGATCACGGAGTCCTCCCTCCGCTCCATCACCGGCGGTTCTTGGTCGACCTCCTCGGGCGGAGGCACAGGAATGTTGGGGGCCACGGCGCGGAGGGGAATGGCTAGCAGCGGAGGCTGATTGTGCGAAGCCTCCGCCTCCATCTCCGCAGCTGCCGCCTCCGCCCGGGCCTTGGCTACTGCATCGGCCTGCTCCTTCGTCGCCTGGGCGGCCCTTCGCTCTGCCGCCTCCCGCTCCTCCCGCGCCTCTCGCGCGTTCCGCTCCATGGCCTCCCTGAGGTCGGCGCGGGGATCCACGCGGCAGGAGCCTGAAGACCCTCCAGTCGGCCCAACTACGGAGCCGCCTGGACCCCGCTCAAGGGAAGGCGTCGCCCTGTCCGGCGAGCAAAGAAAGGTTTAGAAGAGTTTTCAATCGAAAAGAAGAACAACAAAAATGTGTATCCAAGCATTCGACGACTTACGCTGAGATCGCATGCGGCTGCTTCACCGCCTTGCGGAAGCGGGCCACCTTCGGGGCCGCCTCATCTCGCTTGGTCGCCGCTGTGGAAGCCTTGGACTTCTTCGGCCGGCTGCCGAAGAGGATCGACATGGCCCGGCGCTTCTGGGCGCCGCCGCCAGCAGCCGGCGCGATGGACGAGCTTGCGCCTTGATGATCAGGCGCCGGCTGGCGGCGCGGGGCGACTTCGACCTCGGCATCATCCGGCCAGTCCTCGAAGCCGGCCGTGAGCCCCGCGCCTCCGACCTCGTCGCTTTCCCCCACGATGGTGTCTTCCATGGCGGCCGCTCCCAAGTCCGGGTCATCGGCGTCGTCCACCGCGCGGTCAGGGACGAGCTGGCGCTCTACCCCTGCGGCCCCGGTCGTCGGCGGAAGGAGAGGGTTCTGCAAAAGGCAAAGCAATTGATCAAAGAGTCGGCTATCATGAGGCCGGCTACCAAAGGAAGAAAAGAAGAAAGAACTTACGACGGGCGGAGGGTTGGCGCAAGAGTACGTCCCCTTGCCGTACCGCCAATCCTCGGCGAGCTTACAGTTGGAGATATAGTTCACCATGTAGGAGACCTCCGCATGAGGCATCTCCCTGGTGCAGAGCCGGCTTGGGTCGAAGCGGCCGCTCATCTGACAAACCATGTGAGGCCGACTTTGGAGGGGAAGAACCCGGCGCTCCACAAAGGCGGCCACCAAATCGGCTCCGGTCAGGCCCTCCGACTGGATCATCACCCGAAGCCGGGAGACGGCTGCATTCCCGGCCTGAGACAACGACCTGGCCCAGTAGCTCCACGAGGGTCGCCTCCCAGCCGGCGGGCCGGTTTCATAAGCCGGAAGGTTGACGTAGTCGTCTTGCTGTTCGACATTCTTCACGTAAAAGTATGACTTCTGCCAGAGCTTCACCGACTGGATCAGCTGGATGGGCGGGAACGGGTTGTTCTCGCCCGATCGCCTCATGGCAATATAGGCTCCGCAGGGGGCAGGCATGCCCGCGACGATGGTGTCGAGTTTGCTCTGCAAGAATTCCGCCCAGAGCTCGAGCATGGGGAGGACCCCAAGGAAGCCTTCGCACAGCGTGACGAAGGCCGACAGCAGCATCACCGAGTTGGGCGTGAGGTGATGCGGCTGGAGGTTGTAGAATTCGAGGAAGGCTCGGAGGAACCCGCTCGCCGAAAGGCCAAAGCCTCGCAGGCAGTGCGAGCGGAAGATCACCCGCTCGTCCTCCTTCGGTGCCGGCGAAATCTCCTTCTCCGGCGCTAGACGAACCCGAACGAAGTCCTCGCCGGGCAGGCGTCGCGTCTAGAGGAGGAACTTGACGTGGTCCTCATGGATGTTGGAGCCATCCCACGAGCTTGACAGCGCCATGGGGCAGCGCGGCGAGAAGCAAGATGATGCGGCGGCGGAACGAAGCGACGGCGGAACGACACGGCAAAGAGCTGCTGCGGGGAAGAGAAGAAGAAGGAAGGCGAGAAGGGGCGGAGTGAGGGAGAGCGCGCGAGCCTCTGTCGCTGCCCCTCCTCCTACTTATAGACCGCACAGTGGAGCCAAGGAGGCGTGGCGTGGGGGAACATGGGGATCAACTGCGCCCACTCCCCCACGTCCCACGATTATTATGCCTTGATGGCAGAATAAAACCACCGCGGGAAGGCGAGCGGTCCATGTGGGCCGCGGAAGATCCGTGCTCGGACCGGGGCCTGCGAGTGGCGGGCCTGGGCCTGCGGCGGCATCCCGTCGCGCGCGTGCGTGGGCAGGATTTCCTCGCCACGTGGCCCGCGTTCCCGCCTACGAGAAAACGGAGCTTTTCCGAAGACGGCGCGCACAAGCAAAGCCGGCCCCTCAGGATAGGAAGCTGACCAAGCTTCTTGTCCCTTTATCAGCCTCGAAGCTCGCTCAGCTTCGGGGACTACTGTCGGAGTAAGTGACCATGGGTGGCCTAGCCGGCTCCCCCTGGCCTTTCTGAAAAAAATTATGAGCCGATCCCGCTCTCAAGAATCCAAGACATGGGGCCGCTTTCCCCTGGCCGGCTGTCTCCCAGGACATCTATTGGAAGGCGGCCCGACTTCAGCCCTCATGAAGAAAGCCGCGGGAGGGCCGGCTCCGAGGAGCCGGCTGCGAGAAGGCCGACTCCAAGGAGCCGGCTCCCATAAAGCGGTCAAGAGCGTACCCTTGAAGTCTGCATCCACATAACGGCGATGTGACAGGGCGTGGCTACAGTGAAGCCTGCCACCCCCGAATCCCGAAGCGCGCCTGGCACAGTGCGCCATACGGGTGGCCATGACCCGTCCGGCGCAGCACTGTTGCCACGTTGACCCTGATGTCATCCACGACAGGCTACCAGTACGGCCCACGGGCGGTGGGCCCCTTCGGGCAGAGAGACACCCGAAGGCGGTCTGGCCTCCCCCAGTCGGCCCAAGACGGAGCCGGCTCTCTCCAGCCGGCTTGCCACCCCCTCGAAGGAGACGCCCCATTAAGAAGACAAGACGCGGTGAGGCTACAGTGGTCACCCGCCGGACGGCAGCACTGTAGCCACGCTTACCTCGGCGAAGCCCTCGTCACCAAGATTGAGCAACAATACCCAGCCACCGACAAGGCCCTGGACGGTGGGGCCTGCCTATCGACCAGGGAGCCGGCAGCTGGCGGGACCCACTAGCCGGCAGGCCCCAGCAGCCGGCGCAGAAGCCGGAGAGCGTAGACACAGACGGCTGGGCCCCGCGCCCAGCTAGATTACCATTATACCCCCGGGGGTAGGCCTATATAAACCCCCCGGGGCATCCATGCAAAGAGAGATTGATCCCTGCTAGTTTTAGACACCATGTTGGGAGGAGAAGAGAGCAAGCAGAGCCCTTCTACCTCCTCTCGCCAAACAGCTCAAGGAGCATCGTGTAGCTACTTGTTCATCTAGTGATCATGCGGAGACCCCGCAGAGCAGCAGTAAGGGTGTTATCTCCACGGAGAGCCCGAAGCTGGGTACGATTCGCCGGCGTGCATGTCTTCGCCTCATCTCGTTTCCAGGCACCGATGATGTTTTACTGGCTCCCACAATGATAAGCCACCCGTTGGCATATGTCGCACCTACCACCCGACAATTCCTATAAGTGTCACAAACAGCCCTACAGTTCGTACTAGAATAACACCTTAAGACAGAAATCAACCAAAACCCTAATGTCACCTAGATACTCCAACGTCACCTCAAGTATCCGTGGGTATGATTATACGATATGCATCACACAATCTCAGATTCATCTATTCAACCAACACAAAGAACTTCAAAGAGTGCCCCAAAGATTGTACCGGAGAGTCAAGACGAAAACGTGTGCCAACCCCTATGCATAGATTCCGAAGGTCACGGAACCCGCAAGTTGATCACCAAAACATACATCAAGTGGATCATAGAATACCCCATTGTCACCACAGGTATCCCACGCATGACATACATCAAGTGTTCTCAAATCCTTAAAGACTAAGTCCGAACAGATAACTTCAAAGGGAAAACTCAATCCATTACAAGAGAGTAGAGGGGGAGAAACATCATAAGATCCAACTATAATAGCAAACTCGCGATACATCAAGATCGTACCACCTCAAGAACACGAGAGAGAGAGAGATCAAACACATAGCTACTGGTACATACCCTCAGCCCCGAGGGAGAACTAATCCCTCCTCGTCATGGAGAGCGTCGGGATGATGAAGATGGCCACTAGAGAAGGATTCCCCCTCCGACAGGGTGCCGGAATGAGCCTAGATTGGTTTTCGGTGGCTACGGAGGCTTCTGGCGGCGGAATTCCTGATCTATTCTGCTCCCTGATCGTTTTACGGTATATGGGTATATATAGGAGGAAGAAGTACGTCAAGGGAGCCACGAGGGGCCCACGAGGGTGGAGGGCGCGCCCAGGGGGATGGGTGTGCCCCCTACCTCGTGGCTTCCTTGAAGCTTCCTTGACGTGGACTCCAAGTCTCCCGGGTTTCTTCCATTCCAAAAATAAGTTCCATGAAGTTTCAGGTCAATTGGACTGCATTTGATTTTCCTTTTCAGCGATACTCTAAAACAAGGAAAAAACAGAAACTGGCACTGGGCTCTAGATTAATAGGTTAGTCCCAAAAATCATATAAAATAGCATATAAAACATCCAAGGTTGATAATATAATAGCATGGAACAATCAAAAATTATAGATATGTTGGAGACGTATCAGCATCCCCAAGCTTAATTCCTGGTCGTCCTCGAGTAGGTAAATGATAAAAACAGAATTTTTGATGTGGAATACTACCTAACATATTTATCCAAGTAATTCTTCTTTATTGTGGCAAGAATATTCAGATCCATAAGATTCAAGAAAAAGTTTAATATTGACATAAAAATAATAATACTTCAATCATACTAACCAAGTAATCATGTCTTCTCAAAATAACATGGCCAAAGAAAGCTATCCATACAAAATCATATAGTCTGGCTATGCTCTATCTTCACCACACAAAATATTTAAATCATGCACAACCCCGATGACAAGCCAAGCAATTGTTTCATACTTTTGATGTTCTCAGACTTTTTCAATCTTCACGCAATACATGAGCATGAGCCATGGACATAGCACTATAGGTGGAATAGAATGGTGGTTGTGGAGAAGACAAAAAGGAGAAGATAGTCTCACATCAACTAGGTGTATCAACGGGCTATGGAGATGCCCATCAATAGATATCAATGTGAGGAGTAGGGATTGCCATGCAACGGATGCACTAGAGCTATAAGTGTATGAAAGCTCAACAAAATAAACTAAGTGGGTGTGCATCCAACTTGCTTGCTCACGAAGACCTAGGGCACTTGAGGAAGCCCATCATTCGAATATACAAGCCAAGTTATATAATGAAAGATTCCCACTAGTATATGAAAGTGACAACATAGGAGACTCTCTATCATGAAGATCATGGTGCTACTTTGAAGCATAAGTGTGGTAAAAGGATAGTAGCATTGTCCCTTCTCTCTTTTTCTCTCATTTTTTTATTTTTTTATTTGGGCCTTCTCTTTTTTATGGCCTCTTTTTTTGGGCTTCTTTGGCCTCTTTTTTATGGCCTCTTTTTTTGGGCTTCTTTCGTCCGGAGTCTCATGCCGACTTGTGGGGGAATCATAGTCTCCATCATCCTTTCCTCACTGGGACAATGCTCTAATAGTGATGATCATCACACTTTTATTTACTTACAACTCAAGAATTACAACTCAATACTTAGAACAAGATATGAATCTATATGAATGCCTCCGGCGGTGTATCGGGATGTGCAATGACTCATGAGTGACATGTATGAAAGAATTTTGAATGGTAGCTTTGCCACAAATACAATGTCAACTACATGATCATGCATAGCAATATGACAATGATGAAGCGTGTCATAATAACGGAACGGTGGAAAGTTGCATGGCAATATATCTAGGAATGGCTATGGAAATGCCATAATAGGTAGGTATGGTGGCTATTTTGCGGAAGATATATGGTGGGTTTATGGTACCGGCGAAAGTTGCGCGGTACTAGAGAGGCTAGCAATGGTGGAAGTATGAAAGTGCATATAATCCATGGACTCAACATTAGTCATAAAGAACTCACATACTTATTGCAAAACTCTATTGGTTATCGAAACAAAGTACTACGCGCATGCTTCCAGGGGTGATAGATTGGTAGGAAAAGACCATCACTCGTCCCCGACCGCCACTCATAAGGAAGACAATCAATAAATAAATCATGCTCCGACTTCATCACATAACGGTTCACCATACGTGCATGCTATGGGAATCACAAACTTCAACACAAGTATTTCTCAAATTCACAACTACTCAACTAGCATGACTCTAATATCACCATCTCCATATCTCAAAACAATTATCAAGTATCAAACTTCTCTTAGTATTCAACGCACTTCATATGAAAGTTTTTATTATATCCCTCTTGGATGCCCATCATATTAGGACTTGTTTCATAACCAAAGGAAACTACCATGCTGTTTTGAAGACTCTCAAAATGATATAAGTGAAGCATGATAGTTCATCTATTTCTACAAAATAAATCCACCACCATTCTCTAAAAAGATATAAGTGAAGCACTAGAGCAAATGACAAACTACTCCGAAAGATATAAGTGAAGATCAATGAGTAGTCGAATAATTATGCAACTATATGAAGACTCTTTAACATTTAAGAATTTCATATATTGGTATTTTATTCAAGCAGCAAGCAAAACTAAATAAAATAAAATGACGCTCCAAGCAAAACACATATCATGTGGCGAATAAAAATATAGCTCCAAGTAAAGTTACCGATGAACGAAGATGAAAGAGGGGATGCCATACGGGGCATCCCCAAGCTTATGCTTTTGGTTGTACTTGAATATTAGCTTGGGTTGCCTTGGTTATACCCAATCTTAGGCTCTTTCCACTCCTTATTCCATAGTCCATCGAATCTTTACCCAAAATTTGAAAACTTCACAACACAAAACTTAACAGAAAACTCGTAAGGTCCGTTAGCGAAAGAAAACAAAACACCACTTCAAGGTACTGTAATGAACTCATTATTTATTTATATTGGTGTTAAACCTAATGTATTCTAACTTCTATATGGTTTATAAACTCTTTCACTAGCCATAGATTCATTAAAATAAGCAAACAACACACGAAAAACAGAATCTGTCAAAAACAGAACAGTCTGTAGTAATCTTTAACTAACGCAAACTTGTAGAACCACAAAAATTCTGAAATAAATTGATGGACCTGAGGAATTTATCTATTAATCATCTTAAAAAAGAATTAACTAAATATCGCTTTCCAAATAAAAATGGCAGCAATTCTCGTGAGCGCTAAAGTTTCTGTTTTTTACAACATGATCATAAAGACTTCACCCAAGTCTTCCCAAAGGTTCTACTTGGCACAAACACTAATTAAAACATAAAACCACATATAAGCAGAGGCTAGATGAATTATTTATTACTAAACATGAGAAAAAATCAAGGAACAAAAATAAAATTGGGTTTCCTCCCAACAAGCGCTAACGTTTAACGCCCCTAGCTAGGCATGATGATTTCAATGATGCTCTTATATAAGATAAGAATTGAAACATAAAGAGAGCATCATGAGGAATATGAGTAGAAAATTTAAGTCTAACCCACTTCCTATGCATAGGTATTTTGTGAGCAAACAACTTGTTGGAACAAGAATCAACTTGCATAGGAAGGTAAAACAAGCATAACTTCAAAATTTTAAGCACATAGAGAGGAAACTTGATATTGTTGCAATTCCTACAAGCATATATTCCTCCCTCATAATATTTTTCAGTAGCATCATGAATGAATTAAAAAATATAACCAGCACCTAAAGCATTCTTTTCATGATCTACAAGCATAGAAAATTTACTACTCTCCACATAAGAAAATCTCTTCTCAATCGGAATAGTGGGAGTATCATAAGAGACTCGAATACTATAAATTGTTTCCATATTAAAAGAGTAATGTTCAGTAAAAGGGTAATCATAATCGTGACAAGTTTTATAAATATGATCACTACTATTTATAGCATAAGTATCATTACAATAATCATCATAAGTAGGAGGCATGCTATCATCATTATAAACTTGCATATCAAAACTTGGGAGACTAAAATTATCATCTTCATTAATCATAGCTTCCCCAAGATTGGGACAAACATTAATTGCAGCAAATATATTCTCAAAAACATCATCCTCATCAAACATAGCATCCCCAAGCTTGGGCCTTTTCATATCATAAGCATAATCACTCTCATCATTAATAGTATGGATAGCACCAATAGTATAGCAATTATCATATTCTTCCAAGCAAGTGCCAAAAAGATTTTCAAGATCATAAGAAGTATCATTATCTTCCACAATTATATTTTCATGAGGCACAATAGTAATAGGAGCAGCATTACTTGGGAAGAGATATCTTTTTACCTCTCTTCCTTTTTCTTTTCTTCTTCTTCATCACATCATGTGTGGGTTCAATCCTCTTTTTGGAGCTCCTTATTAATGAGATTGGTTGAATAGGAGGCTCCTCCTCGTTTCCTGATTCATCATAAGAAATAATAGGAGGGTATTGGGAAGTCTCTTCCCTTTCATTAGTATTCTCTTCATCCTCTATTTGCTTTATTTTCTTTATGTAATTGGCAATATAAGGATTTTCAATGCAATTCACCGCACAATACTTATAGATTTCCTCTAGATCAAAACCAAGAAGTTAATAATGGGCAAATTCTGGAAGATGCTTAGTTATACGTTTCATTTCTTCATAGCCCATAAGCAAACTAAGTTCATTATAATGTTC
Organism: Triticum dicoccoides; assembly: GCF_002162155.2. Classification (NCBI taxonomy): domain Eukaryota; kingdom Viridiplantae; phylum Streptophyta; class Magnoliopsida; order Poales; family Poaceae; genus Triticum; species Triticum dicoccoides. The sequence continues at coordinate 172,785,257 of NC_041390.1, read as the reverse complement.
AAGGGAAATCAAGTCATCACAGTTTTTGGACACGATTAGATCATGAAACAATTTGCATCGGATAGCTAAATGACCATGTTCATTGCAAAGTCCACAAGTACGGCCAAGAAATTTAGATCTTCAGGACAAACATCTAGCCTTTCTTGCAACAATTTAGTTTCTAAGTGCTTATGCCTCTTGCCATATCTATCTTCCCTATTTCGTGTGTACTTACAAACCCAATGCACTCCACAAAAATTGACATGTTTATAGGAGACATTTTCATCATAACTAGTGCAATCATCATTAGTACCATGGATATTCAAGGAGTTCATACTAACAACATTGCAATCATGCTCATCATTCAAAGATTTAGTGCAAAATATTTTAATGCATTCTTCTAACACTTTGGCACAATTTTCCTTTCCATCATACTCACGAAAGATATTAAAAAGATGAAGCGTATGAGCCAAACTTAATTCCATTTTTTGTAGTTTTATTTTATAACTAAATTAGTTCTAAAACAAGAAACTAAAAAACTTGATTGCAAGATCTAAAGATATAACTTCAAGCACTCACCTCCCCGGCAACGGCGCCAGAAAAGAGCTTGATGTCTATTACACAACCTTCTTCTTGTAGACGTTGTTGGGCCTCCAAGTGCAGAGGTTTGTAGGACAGTAGCAAATTTGGCCCAAGTGGATGACCTAAGGTTTATCAATCCGTAGGAGGCGTAGGATGAAGATGGTCTCTCTCAAGCCACCCTGCAACCAAATAACAAAGAGTCTCTTGTGTCCCCAACACACCCAATACAATGGTAAATTGTATAGGTGCACTAGTTCGGCGAAGAGATGGTGATACAAGTGGTATATGGATAGTAGATATAAGTTTTTGTAACCTAAAAATATAAAAACAGCAAGGTAATTAATGATAAAAGTGAGCGTAAACGGTATTGCAATGCGTTGAAACAAGGCCTAGGGTTCATACTTTCACTAGTGCAAGTTTTCTCAACAATAATAACATAATTGGATTATATAACTATCCCCCAACATGCAACAAAGAGTCACTCCAAACTCACTAATAGTGGAGAACAAACGAAGAGATTATGGTAAGGTACGAAACCACCACAAAGTTATTCTTTCCAATCAATCCGTTGGGCTATTCCTATAAGTGTCACAAACAGCCCTAGAGTTCGTACTAGAATAAAACCTTAAGACACAAATCAACCAAAACCCTAATGTCACCTAGATATTCCAATGTCACCTCAAGTATCCGTTGGTATGATTATACGATATGCATCACACAATCTTAGATTCATCTATTCAACCAACACAAAGTACTTCAAAGAGTGCCCCAAAGATTCTACCGGAGAGTCAAGACGAAAACTTGTGCCAACCCCTACGCATAGATTCCCAAGGTCATGGTACCCGCAAGTTGATCACCAAAACAAACATCAAGTGGATCATAGTATATCCTATTGTCACCACAGGTATCCCACGCAAGACATAAATCAAGTGTTCTCAAATCCTTAAAGACTCAGTCCAAAAAGATAACTTCAAAGGGAAAACTCAATCCATTACAAGAGAGTAGAGGGGGAGAAACATCATAAGATCCAAGTATAATAGCAAAGCTCGCGATACATCAAGATCGTACCACCTCAAGAACACAAGAGAGAGAGATCAAACACATAGCTACTGGTACATACCCTCAGCCCCGAGGGAGAACTACTCCCTCCTCGTCATGGAGAGCGCCGAGATGATGAAGATGGCCACCGGAGAAGGATTCCCCCTCCGGCAGGGTGCCGGAACGGGTCTAGATTGGTTTTCGGTGGCTACGGAGGCTTCTGGCGCTGGAACTCCCGATCTATTCTGCTCCCCGATCGTTTTAGGGTTTATGGGTATATATAGGAGGAAGAAGTATGTCAGGGGAGCCACGAGGGTAGAGGGCGTGCCTAGTGGGGTGGGAGCGCCCCCTACCTCATGGCTTCCTTGAAGCTTCCTTGACGTGGACTCCAAGTCTCCCGAGTTGCTTCCGTTCCAAAAATAAGTTCCGTGAAGTTTCAGGTCAATTGGACTCCGTTTGATTTTCCTTTTCTGCGATACTCTAAAACAAGGAAAAAACAGAAACTAGCACTGGGCTCTAGGTTAATAGGTTAGTCCCAAAAATCATATAAAATAGCATATAAATGCATATAAAACATCCAAGGTTGATAATATAATAGCATGGAACAATAAAAAATTATAGATACGTTGGAGACGTATCACGGACCTACGCTAATACTTGTTCCAAAGACATGCACACCATCGAAATAGTCCATCTATATCAATAAACACAGAGAGCAAATGTTTTTTTACAAGAGGAAATAGTTCATCCATCCATAATGCCCTGCTGCTGGTGTGGCTTCTTCTTCTTCTTCTTCTTGTTCTCATTTTCTATGGGAGAAAGCTTCGCAACAAGCTCTCTAGACCTTGCAGCTATCTCGAAACTCACACAGTCATCGAGGGCATCATATTTTATCCGCTCATATGTCAAGGGATAATTCTCCCATCCAGACGACCTTACTGCCGTCTCGTCACCCTTCTTAAGATTTGTGTCGAGCACAAAATTTGCTACGTCAAATAGGGATGGTGTCGGTTTATCACAATCTCCTACATGAATTTTTATTTTGGCTTGTACGTCAGCGATGCTTATCAAATCAAGATTGTACGGCTCCAACTTCTATTTGTCCCCTATGATGGCTGCCCCACAGAAGTATATGTTCTCTCGAGACAATAAATCATGGAGCTCACCTGGAAAGGAGGGTGTGTGTATGATGTGGTACACCAAAACATCATCTTCGAGGCACAGCTGAAGGACGGCGACGCATTGGTTCTTCCCACTGGCACGCTCCATGGACTCTACTCGACACCGATGACCTTCATCTCCACCATTTAGAGGGAGCTGGATACATTGTTGACCCACTTCCGAACAACCCTTGGGTGGTCGCTGATGGTGACAACTATGCTCAACGAGCCCTCGACGAGGACATGTTGGATGCTAAAAACCTGCATCTCGATCTCTTTTGTCATTTGGAACCACTGGACCGGAGGGCTATGGTTTGAAGAATTAGGATTAGATAGCTAGTATAATTTAAGAAGATGATTATTTATAGGGGCTTCGGAATTACTCTAGGAGTATGTCAAGAGGTTAAAACAATGTGAATGTAGTGTGGTTTGGATGCAAATGAAGATGAAGGAGAGGTGAAGAAGCCGAGGAAAATTGGTTCCCGATGGAGAAGTAAATGGGAGAAGTGGCCTGCAGGCAGTTCATTAGACGGCTAGGTAGACTAAACGAAAAGGCTATGCGGGTAGACCGAGGAGTGGTACCTGTCCGTGTATGTACCTATCCTTCTAGCACTACATGTGCCACTGGCTAGTTGAGGTCACTCTTTTGAACCACCGTGGCGAGATATTTTATGATTCCTTTTTATTTCTGCACCCCTCCTGACAGGTGGGACCTATGCAAACAGATATGAAAAATCTGTCGTAGAAGGTTCGGATGGACATTGGCGCGTGCGTGGGAGACACAACATTTTATGGTTAAGGAATATGCGGCTATCCTCAAAAAAGAAAAGGCCTTCTCCGCGCTTCCGCATGCACGAGAATTTGGTTCTGCTCGAAATATGGATGATACCTGGAGGATGAAGTGAACCTAGTGGCATGCTAGCACGGGAGACCTATTTCCGCTATACAATACTAATCATGTACAACTGTGATACACTTGATGGTCAAAATATTATTCATCCGGTCCTCACAGTGAAGTGACAAGACCATGCGCCTGAGGTGACACTAGCCTAGGCAGCATGTTCGGGTAACCAAAGTCAGCCTCACCTTGTGCACTGTGCAGTCAGTGTCACTACCGATGTATAGCATGCCTCGCCTCATCTCCCTCTCCCCTAGCACCACTCCATCTCCATCTCCGTCTCGCCGGAGATCCTGAGGTCACTCTTCGTCATCTCACTGTGCCCCCGCGTACCCTCGCCTCCCTCGCCTCCTCCGATACCACTATTCCCTCACTAGCCACTCTAGCGCTGAGAGCCTTCTCCCCCATAAATGAAGCCCCCAAAAACCCCACCTTCCAAACTCGACCATGGCCAAACATGAACCGCGCAACATACATATGAGCCGTGATTGGAGCAATCTCCCTAGTGACATCCTCGACCTCTGTTGTTTGTGTATGGATATGTTGAGCGTCGTGCGGCTGGATGCATGCTCGAGGGACATGCACACGGCCATCGTAGAAGCGAGGCCTAAGCTTTTCAAGACACCCTGCTTGCTGCTATCTGGTCTTGCGAGATTTTCTCACCATGATAAGGAGGCGTACAAGATGCCCCTCGACAATAAATTGGAAGTAGTGAAATCCTGTACTACTTACCATGTGTATATACCTATATTCGCCCTTCAGCAATCAATGGCTAGAATAATATCCTCACAAAATTTTTGCCGACAGAACATGAGTATATAACAATGCATGGTCTGTTAGTTTCCTTGAACAATTTGTTTGTGAGGACAGAACATGAGTACATAACATGCATGACATTGTAGTTTCCTGTGAAGAATCGATTGCGAGATAACATGAGTATAACCATGCATGGCACTTCTATATTTTTGAACCTAGTATACATTTCCCTGTATTTTCCTCTCGGGTCCAACAGGGACATATCAATGTTCTTTCTTGCATTATCCTACTCATACTCTGAACAATGCTGATCTTATATTAACAATGCATGTCCTTTTTGATATGATGTAGTGTCCCTATAGTTACTGCCCTTTGTAATCACACCACCTTTGCCAAAAACATGGAAGCACAACTGGTTCCTTGCTTGATCAGACGATGGCAAAAGACTGATGATCATTCGCACACGTCAGCCGGAAAAGTTATATTGCAAAAACCCCACTGTGTACAAGCACCGTGAAATATGTGAGTATCCACACAATGGCTATTACGTCTATGAGCAGGATAACAACTTGTTGGGGCCTTCAGGATTTTTGAGTTGGAGGCGGGTAAAAAGCCTTGGTTCACACTCTTTATTTCTTGGACTCAATTATCCGATTAACGAGGAGATCACCGTTGGCAAGGACCTTGATGGCAGTGAGGCACTGTTTGCTATGGAAAATTGTGTCAACATGGCGAGCCCTAGGAGTTCGGGAGCAAACTCCCCTGATTGTCGATGATACAGCCTGCAGCCAAAAGAAGGTGAGAATGACAAAGGCATCTGGATTAACTTTGATCCTTGGATGTGTCGAGTCCGATAGGAAGTGATGTGGTTCAAGCCTTCAGGTTAATAGGTAATTGGGCTATTGCATCGAAAATATGGAGTACTGGTGTCTCCGGATCACTAGTGGATGAAGCGGGGCTGCAAATTATGATGGTGTTGGATCATCCCTCTTCGAATGACTTGTTGTCTTTGCTGCTTGTTCTGGATGGGTAGTTCTCTCTTTTTTTATGCATATTCCTTGTCATTTGTTCATCCTCGTCTATGGAACTCTTACTATGTAATAGTTTCCTCTATCTAGTATGTCATTCTCGTCTGGATCACGAGAGTCTAAGCGTTGCAGATGGGTGCATTTTGGTGGTGTTGCAAGACTTTTTATGAACTATCATGTCTTGTTGTTTATGTCAGTAGTAGTCACTAGTCAGCGTTTGAATGTTGTATATATCGTTGTTTTGAACTGTTTATTGTCTCGAATGCTGGTGGGCTTAATGTGGGCATCACCATTATCCAGGTGTTCAGAGTATATCTCCTTTTTCATGTTATAATTTGAGCTCAGTGTCTTGTCGATGATGTACACTTGTTTGGGCCAGTGAGGTGTCGTTAAATATGGGTCGAGTAGTAACGCAATGCCAAACAGGTCAATTATGACTCTCATGTCGGGCTCTCCAAAGATCCTAAAAAAATGGTCAGGCTCTCAAAAAAGAAAGAATAAGGACTCTTAGGCCGACATGTGAGCGCCACCGGTGTTTTCGTGCGCTTGCGCGCCGAGAGCATATTGGCTCGTGTTCGAAATTCATGCTACCTTTTCATCCCCAATCTCCCACCCCTCCCCCACCTCTAGAATATCCAGTTCCCCCAAAGCCCCTTCATGTACTCCCTATACTCAAGCGCACTATCATGTCGCCGGTCAACGCGGATCTCCGAGCCAGAGATCCTGAGGTCCGTCCTACCTTCAGGCGCTGCGTGCTGTCACTCAACAGTGGCATGGCGGCGCTTGACGACCAGTTTGTCGACAAAGTGCTGATGGTGACCATCAACGGCGACCGGCCTCCCGTCTCGCCGGACGACCTTGTCGAAGCTCTTGGCATTGCGCATGGCATCCAAATAATTGACTTGCTCATCGAAGTCTGTCCGCCACCGGCTGATTTCTTTGTTAGGTTCCGGACAACTTTCGATTGCAGTTGTGTGTTCGAATCTTCCCGGCATTTGTTCTGCGATGGCGTGCTGGTGAGCTTTCATCGATGGCACCCAGGATGGGGCTTGGTGCCCTCTGAGCTTGAGTTTTTAACAAAGCTTACCTTCCACAGCATGCCTCGACGTGCTTGGAACAATGAGTCCCTGAATGATCTTATCAATGACCTTGGAGGTGAGCTCTTAAGTATGTTTGTTCCTCCAGATAGTTGGGTGTTGAGATACCGGTGTAGGAACGGGGGTTGTACTATTCATCACTACCAAGGACGTCGCGGACCACGTTAGGGATGTACCTGTATCGAGTGTTCATGCATGTCAAAGAAGTGGTCAATCCATCAATCGAAGTCCTACTGCCGGCGCTCGTGCCAGGGTCCGTCGATGATGTCCATTATAGGAGTCAACGTCAGACTTTCCCCATGTTGCTCGGAACGATGGATGGCACAGGGCCTACTCCATTGCGCGGCGGAGGCCACTGTTTCTTTGGGAGAAGAGGCAGGGTTGGCTACCTGGATGTGCTCTAATTTGTGGTAACCACTGAATCTTGTCAGATACTAGTTAAATCTGAGCCAGTACATTTGATTGTGACCTGTTCTATTTTTGTACCTGAACTTTTTTTAGAAAGGGTTGTACATCAACTTAATGTGCTAGCAGAACTTATTGTGTTTTCTATCTGTTTGCTTTGCACAACATTCAAGATATTCCCCGTCATTGATATAGAGGATGAACCGTTATGTACAAGTTTGTTGGTATCAACATAGCCCTACCTGTAGCGATCCACTGCTTCCACCCTGATTGTGCTGCCTACGTGAAATTTTTGTATGCAAGTTCAGTGTGATGTGATGTTCTATATGATTGTCTCAACTATATAAGTTTTTACTGAGCATCGGCAATGCATATGGCTGAAAGATGTATTTTCGAGCATCGACCGATGGGTCTTTCTCTCTCACACACAGACACACATGCACACATGCACAAGTGGGACCCGTTGAATTATTTCTTCGCTCGTGACAACTTTTAATTAGGTTCCACTATACTCTACAATGGGTTGTACATTCTTACAAGTTGCAAATGGGCTATAAGATCTCCGCCACACACTTGTGGGCCTACTAAGTTGATGTGTCCCCTTAAAAACAGTAAGTTGACGCGTATGCAAGGCTTTGTCAACTTATAGTCAACACACGGTTCTAGCAACAGTGGCCATTGGATGTCCATCCAACGGATGTCGTGCTTCTTCTTCAATCTTGGATATTCTTGCTTCAGCTGCCCAAGAAATGATTCCTCCCCTTGACATTTGGGGTGCACTATTTCGGAGGCTGACCCATGGGCCTACTAAGTTGACGCGTACCAAGGGCTTTGTCAACTTAGTCAATATAAACGATTCTAGCTGCAGTGACCGTACGATGTCCATCCAACGGCCGTCGTGCTTCTTCAACCTCTAGTCTTCTTGCTCCAGCTGCCCAAACCAGCGCCGGCAATGCCACCTGCTCCTGTCTCCCGTGTCCGGCTATGCTGCCAATGATGTCCATGCCATCCCTCTATACTCACCCACACCTCATGTTATTCTCCGGTGACGGCAGCCTCACACCGCAGCCGAAGCAGTCAACCTACGTACTCCCCTGCGCGTGGGCATCCATTGCCGCGTCTTCCCTGGCCCCGCATCGTTCCCTTCCTAGGCCTCACCATCGTCCACCGCCTTGGTACTCTCGGCTCGGCGTGGTTAACATGCTCAATGAAGGACAACCATTGGAAGAGGACTTTAGGCGGTGAGGCTGATAGCTGGACCCACCAGCTACATCTTCGAACACAAGGAAGTGCCTCCTTATTACTCGCAAAATAAAAACAGTTCCTCCCTTGACAGCTGGGACCGACCAGCTATATCCTTGCATGCAAGGAAGCGCGTCCTTATCCTCCCTGACCGCTGGGATCCACCCGGTCAAAGCGTATGTAGCGTTGTCTGTCTAGTCGCGAATGTGTACGTATATACTGGTCGATCGGTCTCTCCGCAAGTATGAACCACGACTGAGTAAGTAGCGGCACGTGTCATTCTAGAGGACCCGACATAGCAGTTCACGCAGTCCTGTCTAAGTCTTGTACACGTACGTCCAACCACAGGGCAAAAAATATAGCCATGTGTGTACATGCGGAGGGGGGGGGGGTCTCGAGCGCGTACTAGCGCACAAATACGGACGGCCAGGGCTTGTGTATATGGAGAGGCAATGGACGGAAGTAACAGCGTCCTGTTCATCGGGGAGCGAACCCGCTGGGTCGGAACGGAGAAATAGTGTCATGTTCATTAGGAGGCAACCGAGTGGGTCAGAATGTGTCCTGTTCAACGGGAGCCAACCGGCATGGATGGAACAGCCGAAACAGGGTCTGGGATACCGCGGGACGGAGGAAACGACCTTCTGTTTGACCGGCCACAATCGAAACGAGATCCTATTCATCGGGAGGGGTGTGGCATACCGCAAAATTGAGGAAACGGACTTGTGTTCGAGTGCCTACGGTCGAAATGGGGTCCTGTTGATTGGGAGGGGTGTGGCGTACGGCAATACGGAGGAAACAGACTTGTGTTGGAGTGCCACAGTCAAAACGGGGGCCCTGTTCATCGGGAGGGGTGTGGCGTACCGCAAAATGGGACACCATGGGCTACTGTTCATCTCCATCGTCGACCTCCTCTAGCCTCCATGGGCTACTGTTCATCCATCCTCCACCGGCTCCTGTTCATCCAATCCCCACTAGGAACTGTTCATCCACAATCAACCAACCGGCTTGACTCACCATGTCTCAACTCGTTCTACGTACCACGCGCATGGTAGCAATGGTCATTGTTCATCAAGAGGCAACCCAACACCGGCGCCTCGATCGGCTTCAGTAAGCAGCAACAGTGATCGATCGCTCGGGTTCAGTTAGCAGCAGTAGTGAAGGAATTGCTCGGGTTCAGTCAGTAGCGAATGAATCGCTTGGGTTCAGTTAACAGCCAAGGGATCGGTCGCTTGGGTTCAGTTAGCCAATGCCTCGCACACACGCGTGTAGACAAGAGAAACACGCAAACCATAGTGCATTGCTCGGCCCCGACCACCCACCTAACCGGGAACTCCCCGATATTTTCCTCACCCTCGCTTCTACCATGGTTTTTGTGAGATTCGGGGTTCGGCAAACCGTTGAAAGGTTCGAACACTTGGGTGCGTGCAAAGAACTCGTCCCCCTCAACCTGCCTGCTCGCTAATTCCATGGCCTAGCTTGACGAACCCAACGGACAAAAGACATGGCAGTTTACCCGGTTCGGGCCACCTTGCAGTGTAAAACCCTACTCTTGCTTTGTGGTGGATTGTCCTCAAGGGGCTGAGGATCAACTAGTATAGTGCAGAACAACCTCAGGAGGAGAGGTGTTCTTGGAACTTGATGAGCTGGGGGTGTGAGGATGATCTGAATGATCCGTATGTCTCCACGGTGGTAGCTAAGTTTATAGTGGCATTGATCCTCTTCCCAAATGTAAGGCCGAAAGGGATCCCACAACCGCCAATTTCGAAGGGAGACAACTAGTACATGCTATCTTGACAAAAGTAGTCTTCGCCTGCCAAAAGCACCTGGTCGTGATGCCACGGTGGGCTCTGCAATGACCTCCGTCCTGGCGGTCTTGCTCTTGTTGCACCGAAACAGAAACCTTTACTTGATTCCTTGGGACCCCGCGCCTGCGCTGGCCTCCTTAGCACCAAAGAAGAAAGTGGTACACTACACCTGCTGGTGCCTGCCTGGCCTTGGTCGTCATGGCTCACGTCATATGAACCTTGCGAGGTGCACCTTGCATTGATATCTCCACTCCTCGGGAGCTAGCCTGGTGAGGCTGCCCCCAGGGAGGTCTTGGTGTCATCCGCCTCGCGACGCTTGGCCCCTCGCGAGGGTCTTAGGTTGTTGTTGTTGAAGCTGGGCCATACTAGGCCATCGATGGAGCCACGTCATGGGCTGTAGGCAAGAAAGTTTGGATACCCCCATTCCCAAAACACCGACAGTAGCCCCTGGGCCCAAGGTGCGCTCGTACTTGGATTCAAGGCAAAGCCAAAGGGCAAGTGCGGAGCACCACAGGCGCTAATCTCCCGCGGCCTTGGTCGAAGCATGGTGATTAATGGGACGTGGGCGCCTCCGCTTCCCCACGCCGCCTTGGCAACCGTCCGACTTGACGGGACTTTGCCGCATGCATGGAAAAGCCATCATTGCGTGGGATCATGGAGGCCGGCGGTTGGCCTCCCGCGGGCCATAAATGACAGGAGGGGCAGAGCCCCTCCTGCTCATCCCTATTTTCTCGCCGCCCGCTTCTTCTTCTTGTTTCTTGCCTCGCCGTCTTGCTGTAGTCCTCAGGCGCTGACGAGGAAGTTCTCTACCGCGGAGAAGGGGAAGGCTCCCAAGTAGGGACCTGACTCGCCACCTCCCAAGAGAGGGCGAGGCCGCCCCGCAAGCACGTCGCAAATCCTGCGGTGGCTCCTCGGGGGCGCGGGCGCGCCTTAGCCGGCCATGGCAGTGTTTCTTCTCGTGGAAGGTGCCGCCGAGGGCGAGGCATCCCCTGCAACGAGGGGAGGCGCGCCATGGTTGCCCGGCCTCCTCGGCCGCTCTTCCACTCGGCCGAGGTGCTCCCGGAGTTCGTCGTGTGGTCGGAGAGGCCAGCCAGCACCTGGCTCCCTCTCCCCCGCTTCTTCACGGGTGAGTTGTCGGCCGCGGGGCCTGACGGCCTCTAGGTGCAGGCTGAAGGCTGTTGCAGCAAGGCTTCGTCGGTCGGGGTCGAAGTTTCTGCCGCCGGGAACGTGTCCTTGGCCCGCGGCTGGCAAGCATTTGCTCGCGCGCGCGGCCTAAGCGGTAGGTGCACTCTCCACTTCATGTACAACGTCGTCGCGATCCTTTACGCACTACTAGGAAAAGGGATATAGATAATATGGACACTAATGTCGCACTAGACATGTGGTGCGCCACTACTATATAGCAGTGGCGCACCATGTGTTGGTGCGCCATTAGTGTGATAGACACTAATGTCGCACCACGCCCATGGTGCGCCACTAGTAACATATTTTTTCCAAAAATACTAATGGCGCACCAGGGCACAGTGCGCCATTACTAGTTTTAACTAGTAATGGCACACCACTCACCCCGTGCGCCACTACTATCATTTTTTTGCAAAACTACTAATGGAGCACCACCAGCTAGTGTGCCATTAGTAACCAGGGTTACTAATGACGCATTTGTAGGTGGTGCGCCATTACTAAGAACTCCATTTACAAAAAATAAGGGCAAGAAGATTGTGGACAGATAGCTAGCTAAGATTGATTGTATTTAAAATGTAGCCTTCATTTCTCGATTGTATTTCGACATATTGAAATGATATTTCTTCTGTTCTAGTGTCCTCATGAATATTTATTTATGTTTATTATGGTATTGAATTTCTAATTCACAAAAAGTATTGAACTTGTTAAATTTTTTGAACTCATGAGTATTTTTAAATTTAATTCGTGGGCACTTTTTGAATTCATGAATATTTTTTCAAATTTGATGATATTTTTTCATATTCAATATGAAAAAATATTGAATATTCATGAGGACACTCGATCTCGATCCCTCTCCATCTCGACCACTATCCCCCCTCGCCAGATCCCCCTCGCCGCCGAGCACCCCCCGCACCCTCCCCCGCTCCACCGCCGCCGATGACCCCCCGCACCCTCCCC
>NC_041390.1:172728926-172772552 GCF_002162155.2 Triticum dicoccoides | reverse complement strand
CCATCCTCCCCTTCCTCCCCCTTCCGCCCTCGACCCCACCCCGACGCGTCTCCGTCTCCACGCCGTCGAGCGCCGAAGCAGGCCGGAGAAGTCCTTCTTCCACCTCGGATTCCGCCGCTTCTCCTTCAAGTCCGTCCTACCTGCTGCTCCTAATCCACCGCCGGGCCTTCGTGTGCCTCCGCGGTGAGCTCCCCTCGCTTCCCCTCTTCCGCCTCTCCTTAAGTTTTTTACATTTGCCGTGTTTGTAGCTAAGAGCAATCCTACATTTGCCATGTGACCATGGTCCCAAGATTTGCCATGGCAAAAGATTGTAGCTTTGTAAACAAAAAAAAGTGTGATGGCTCAAAAAATGAGATCTGAACCTACTACACAAAAATTCAGTTATGTATCAAGGTGGCAAAATGTTTGTTTGTTCTGTAAAATAGCATGGCAAATTTTTATCTAATAGTTTGTTCTATTTGTATTTATCTAAAGATTAGCATGGCAATTTTCTACATGGCACAATCTTTCAGCATGGCACAATCTTATGCTGCTACTGTTGTGTTGCTGCTCCTGTCGCTACTCCGCTCCTTGCATTGCTGCTGCTTTGCTCACTACTCCCGCTGCCTAGCTTCAACGCCGCCCCCTCCCGGGCTCCGCAGCCCCCTCCCGGGCTCCGCAGCCCCCTCCATCTGCCCGTTACAACCCATGGTTTTCATGCTTTGTCGCTTGGTGTCCTTGAGCTGCTTTGGCTTGTGTTTTGCTGCCCCCGATTGGATAGTTTGCTAGGTTTGGGGGCTGCTCTAGGGTATCTAGGCCTTGTGTTTTTGCTCTTCTGTGTGTAGTTTGGCGTGGTTGTTGCTCTGCAAGTAGTTCAGAGATAGCTAGGTTTGTTTTGTGTCATGGCTCATATGTCTTTCTGGTTTTGGAGTGCTGCCTCATATGTTTCTTTTTTTGGATTATTTTTCGTAGTTCAGAGTTAGTGGCAAGTTTAATCTCGTGGTGTAGCTGCCCTTCTGCTGTAGTGTCTTTTCCATGAGTTGGTTTACGTACCTTGTATCTTATGCCCAAACCTGGAAGTAGAAGGATCATCAAACCAAGAAACCTTTTGATGCATGATGCCCAAAGCGTAGAATCATTTTGAAGTTGCTGTGGTGGATGCCTATATACTAGGACATCAAAATGCTAAATGATGGGAAAATAATTCCATTGTTAGTGATCAGTGGGCACTAATTATATCATCCTGGTATTTCACTTGTGATGATGCTGCTTGTGATCTTCTGAAATGACCCATTGGCGACTTCATTACGCGGGGATAATAATTTTGCAGGTACCCCGAGAGGCCCTTGAGTTTGCCGGAATGTCGATTAACTTCTGTTCCGGCAAATTTGGGTACTCCATAATGTCCTATTTTCAGCAAAGGTCATGCTGAAATTTTCCGTGAATTTTAGCATGACTTTGCTAAAAATAGGACATATGGGGTACTTGCGACTAATGCATGGGCCGGGGTATCTTAGTACTTAATTAAGTAGGATCAACTGCCTCTTGTGTTATACATATAGAAGTGTGATATCAACTGATAGTTATTACTTAAGTCAGTTGCTCGTCATCGATAAACCCTAATCTGGTAGGATGACCTACTAAAAAAGCCCATACCACATATTCTATTTGGATGGCCCTGCTAACCCTTGACCATAAATACTTGAGATGGATGTAGCAGGCTTAAAGAAAGAAATGTTTTTAGGCCAACTCCACTGGGCCTAGCTGCAAATGCACAAGTGTGCATGACTAACAATATTCTATTGTAAAGCTAAACAGGAAAGAGGAACCACTCATCCTAACCATTTGCTCTCAAAATTACCACTTCACTTCTTACTACTGAAAATCTTAGACCATCTCCATTCACCAATAGCTCAAACCAGTTCGAAGGGCGTGTTTTCACCACACTGTGGATTATCTTATTGGACCCAACGCAAGAAATGATGTAGTTTTGAATTATGAACATAGGAAATATCATCATCGGACGACGAAAGTCTCCCGGGGGAGTGTGGCTGGTGCCACGACGATCGAGGTCTATGCGACATGCCTCACCTGGACGATGATTGGCGCTTCAGCATTAAGATCGAGGAGACCTTCGAAGTTGAAACGGTACACAATGACGACAAGTGTTTTTTTCATAATTAAGCATGACTTCAACTATTTCAATGTGTAATTTTCATCTTTTACAATTTGAGTATAGCTTATCCCATGCCATGCAAGACACTATGTCTTGGATAGGATGGATTTTGAAGACCATGAAAATTCCGAAACAAAGAAAATTCACCTAAGGACTCATCATGATATGGATTTTGAAGTAAATATGTATAATTCTGGGAGCGTAACCCATTTTGGTTGCAAAAATTGGGAAGCATTTTGCAAGATGTATGGTTTTGATGAGGGTATGCTTGTCACCATGGATCTTGGTGATCCTGACATCGACCAAGACAATATGGAAATTTGGGTCCTTGTTGATACGCCTCCAGTTCTACCGCTATGTGAGTTTCTCAAACATAGTTAATTATTAACTAATTTATATTGCTCATTTAAAAATAGTTGACAGCTTACACCGATGGTAGACAAAACCCACTACACCGATGGCTCCGAATTAACTTACAAGGAGAAAAATCATCTGGTCGGATTTTGTACTGACATTGAGAATTACAATATCTACAATCAAACTCCTCAACATTATGGTCAATACGTGCCACTAGTGCATGTGTTGAACTACGGTAACTACCATGGAGATACCCTGGTAAGATTTTTTACTATTACGACATCTGTGCATCTTTTGCATACTTCTAAAACTAGTACATCATTGCTAACTATGAAGTTATTGCTATGTTTTTCAATAGATAATCCCAAAGAATTGTGTGCCTCATTTGATGTATCAGAAAGGTAGCCTTCATGTTTTGAACATACAGCCAGGTTATCCTACGAATCTCAACTGTCCATACCAGATTTCTAAAAGAAGTGGAGACCTGCAAATCAAAGGATGGAAAAATGTATGGACAGTCGTAAGGAGGTTCTTGGAAGAAAAAGGAAGCGAAGCGCAAGAATTGGAGACAGGATGATCTCCATTCTCCATAATGGAGAGTCAGGGTCTATTTTGTTTTATGCTATTTTACCTTAAATAGGGTATTTAGGTCATGTTTAGGCATAACAGTAGCAGTAGCACGGAGATAAGAGAGGACACATCTCTCAATTATCTCCGAATGCAGCATTACTTTCGACAAACTCGCTACTCGCGGTCTCGAGACTAGTAATGTTCTAACTTTGTTTGGTATTTTAAATTCGGAGACTAATATGATGAATTGTATTCGGAGACTAATCTTCTATTGTATTCGATAAATCTGTTATTTATATGTTGTGCTCTCTATATTTTGTGCAGTAATATGTTTTGTAACCTGTGCAAATATCATAAAAGAAAAAAATCCCGAATATTCATACTAGTGGCGCACCACTCAGCACTTTAGTGGCGCACTGCAAAAAGCACACTAGTGGCGCATCATCAACTAGTGCACCATTAGTAAGCCAGAGCACATGGGTAAATATGGCCCCCTGGGAGGCATACTAATGTCGCACCATGGGATGTACTAATGGCGCACTGCGTGGTGCACCATTAGTATACCAGATACTAATGGCGCACCTGTGGTGCGCCATTAGTAAAAAATTCTAATGGCGTGATGCTAGTGGCGCACCTGTAGTGCGCCATTAGTAGCCAAAACAGGTGCGCCACTAGCATGCCTTTTCCTAGTAGTGACGTGAGGGTGTTTGGGGATGACGGCCGTTGCACCGGGTGCTACCCCGAAGACAACGACAATGACGATGAGCTCGGCCTTGACGACAGCCGCGACGATGCCGAGGCTAAGCTCGCCCTTGGCGAGGGCCGTGGCTCATTCAGCGGCGGCGGTTCCTCCGGCGAGAGCACAAGCAGCGGCGGCTACGACCAGCCGCCACATCGCTGGGCTCGCTTCAAGGAAGGTGGCAGATCATCTCATCGCCGCGCTCCAGTGAAGTAGGAGGAAGGCTCGGGCTGAGCTCGGAGGCCTCCAGAGCCCAGCCTCGAGAGCTGCTGTGGTCGCGAGGGCCACTTTTATTTAGCCTTTCCTTTTTCCTGCATTTTGAAAAAAGTAGAGGGCCCTGCTAGGGCATGTAATGAACCATGGGACTTATGCCACGATGCTCTGATTATTGTTCTGATGTATGACATGATGTTCATGTCCGAGTAGTTGCGGTAGGATAACTTAGTTTGATACACACGCGGTAGCCTCGCACCTCGTGATGGCGCGTCCATCTAGCATCTCGTGAGGCCCCCTTGCTGCTGGCTCAGGGGTCGCTGGCCTCAGGAGACATCGCGAAGCTGCAGAATTGTTAGAAACTTTTGTTGGGTGTCCTGTTCTTCCTTGCGTGAATCCTCAGGCATGGCCTAGTCATGGCTTAGTGCATCGCGTCGCGGTACCTAGGGGGCACGGACTTAATAAGATGTGCAAATCACAAGCTCGTTAGAGGGTGTCTCGCGAGGATAGAAAAAGCCATGCCCCTAGGGGGACAAGGCTATGGCGAAGTGTGTTTGTGGCACGGGGCGGGCCCAACACCATGCACGCTCACACCGGCCTAGCCCCCGCGCACGAGACACGCGAGGAAGAGCGACGGGCAACTGCCGCTCCTCCTGGTCCAAGACCGAATGGCAAGAGAGAAGACGAAGGGGAAATCCAACTTGGCAATAGAAAATGCGAGAACTCCAAATTCCATTAAAAGGAAGGGGTGCCAACCAAATACAAAAAGCAAGCAAATGAACATATGTGTCCGGCACCTAGACTAGTCTTCTCACCAGCGCGGAGCTAAGTGCTGCCACTAGGACGTGGGAGGGAGCCCCCGAGGCCCAAGGGTGGCTCTCTAGAGACTGCGGGGCGTGTACAGCCCCACTCATTATTACATGAGAGTGTCACGAGCGGAGACCTTCACACGCACTTGGCCTTGCTTCATGGGTAGAACCTCTGGAGGTGCTGGTTGTTCCAGGCGTTCTGGATGGGGATCCCGTCCTGCGTCTCCAGGCGCATGCCGCCAGGCCTGGAAACGCGGGCGATCCTTAATGAGCCCTCCCCTGGAGAGCACCCACCTCAGGGCGAGATCACCCACCTCGAGCGTCCTGGAGCGGATGCTACGACAGTGGTACCGCCACAGCGCCTGCTGGTACATTGCTTCCCGGAGCGAGGCTTGACGGCGGCGTTCCTCCCCCAGCATGAGGTCCATCCTCCGCGTGGCGTCCTGGCGTGCCTCGTCAAACGCCAAGACCCGCGTGGAGCGATGCTTGACCTCATGAGGGAGAACCACTTCGGCTCCGTAAACGAGTTATAATGGAGTCTCTCCCGTCGGCTTGGTGGTGGTGGTGCAGATGGACCACAACACGGACTGGAGCTCATCGAGCTAGGCCCTGCCGGATGCCTCGAGCTTCTTCTTGAAAGTTCTTGTCCTGAGGCCTCTCAGGACCTCCGCATTGGCGCGCTCAGCTTGGCCGATGCTCCTGGGGTGTGCCACTGAGGCGTAGCATATCTGTGTTCCAAGGTTAGCACGATACGTTTTGAAGAGGTTACGAGTGAACTGCGAGCCGTTGTCAGTGATATTCGATTAGGGACCCTGAAGCGGCTCACGAGGCCCTTGATGAACTTGACTGCCGAGCCGGCCGGGATGGTGCGGACGGCTTCCACCTCCGCCCACTTGGTGAACTTGTCGATGGCGACGTAGAGGTAGCGGTAGCCCCTGGGCTCTCGTGGGAATGGTCCCAAGATGTCCAGCCCCCAGACCACGAATGGCCATGTGAGAGGAATGGTCTGGAGGCCCTGAGCGGGCTGGTGGATCTGCTTGGCGTAGAATTGACACGCTTCGCAAGATCTCACCAGCTCGGTGGCATCATTGAGCGTTGTGGGCCAATAGAACCCGCTGCAGAATGCCTTGCCCACGAGGGTGCATGATGGCGTGTGATGCTCGTAGTCCCCGCCATGTATGTCGGCAAATATCTCATGTCCCTGCTCCTTGGAGATGCATCGCAAAGAAACATCATTCGGCAGTTTCCTATAGAGCTCATCGTCCTGGATGCAGTAGGCGGTGGCCTGTCGAACCACATGCTCCGCGTCCTCCTCCTTCTCCGGCAAGGTCCCCTGAAGCAGGTACACCTTGAACTCTTCGGTCCAGCACCCGTCGTGAGGTTCCAGCGCAAGGAGGAGACGAACTCCTGAGGTCGGGCCACTAGCCGGGGCACCTGATGGAGGGGCCTGAGGGAGGAACTCGCGAGGCGGTGCTGGTGCCGCTGCGGGTGGGGCTGCATACGGCTTGAAGAGCCGCTCCACAAAGACATCGGGCTCTTGAGGCAGGCACCAGGACACCCTCTTGGTGATGTCGTCTGCTTCCTTGTTTGTGCCGCGCGGCACATGCTGCAGTTCCAGACCCAAGAATTGTTTTTCAATTTCACGTACCTCCGCAAGGTATACCTCCATGTGCTCATCCTTTGGCTCGTATACTTTGTTGGAGAAGTCGACGAGGAGCTAAGAGTCGCCCTTGATGGTGAGGCGCTTCACTCCAAAGGCCGCCGCAGCCTTGAGGCCGGCGATCAAGCCCTCATACTCTACGATCACTACAAAAAAATACACTTCCATGATGATACGTGTTTGTCACAGTAGGTCGCTTTTTTTGTCATGCATGTACATCCATGACAAATTTATGACAGAATCAAGATAGTCATACCAGTGTTGTCGTAGAAGTGTTCCATGACATTACCAAAATTATCATCACGGAAATGTCCACTTCCATGACGATAAATCGCGCGTCACAGAAGTTCTTTCGTCAAGGGTGACCGACACGTGGCATCCACTGTAATGGAAAGACGTTAAGCTATCGGGTCGGGTTTTGGATCTGATAACCCGTTAACAGCCCCGACCAATGGGGATTTTCCACGTGTAAAATCATCATTAGCTAGAGGAAACACGTGTCGGCTCATCGTCGGGACATATGGCATCCACTCACTGGACAGAAGGCACCTATGATACGTCGACACGTGGCATGGCCCAACAAGTTTAAATGGGCCGGCCCAACTAGAGGCCCATAAGATTTTGGGGACCATAATGGGCCGGCCCAGCTAAAGGCCCACGAAATTTTGTGGACCATAATGGGCTGGCCCAACTAAAGGCCCACAAGATTTTGTGGGCCATAATGGGCTAGCCCAGGTAAAGGCCCACAAGATTTTTTTGTGCCATAATGGGCCGGCCTAGGTAAAGGCCCACAATATTCTTGCGGGTCATAACGGGCCGGCCCAGCTAAAGGCCCACGATATTTCGCCGACATTAATGGGCCGACCCAGTTATAGGCCCACAAGATTTTGAGGACCCTAGTAGGCCGACCCATTAACTGGCTACCATGTTTTGGGCCAAATGTCGGCCCATATTTGATCCGGTCCATTAATGGCCTGCCACGGTCTAGGCCTAATAGTGGACCATATGAGATCCGGCCCGTTAAAAGCCTACCACGTTCTAGGCCAAATTACGGCCCAGATCAGGTCCGACCCTTTAAGAGGCTTTGGGCTCAATTATGGCCGATATCAGATTCGCCCCGTCAACTGGACACTATGCTTTTGGGTCCACTTGCTATTAGTTTTGGCCTGTTAAGGGCCCGTTTAACATTTCGTCCCTATATTAATTTCGGCCTGTTAAAAGCGTGTCATATAGTTGGGCCTAACTATGGCCCGGTTTGCATCCGGCCTGCTCGCAGCCAATATCTGATTGGGCCAAACAAGGACCCAGACAATTTTGGCCTGTTAAAAGCCCATGATTTGATTCGCACAATCATGGGCCAGGGTTCATTTCGGGCTGCTGCGTAATTAGTAGGAATTAAGAACAAACCTACTCTATACAATAAAGAAATTACGGCATAGTAACTAAGAATAAACCTACACTACACAATAAAGGATTTAAGGTATATTACATCCACTGGGCATCAAAGTTCACCACCAGTGATCATAAAGCGCAACGAAGAAGCAGATTACAAAAACTGGGCACCGTTGCAGTGTAACAAAATAATACTGAACTGAGATCACTTCCAAGACAGTTCAAGAAATGTTAGCCTTGCGGGGGAACTGCTGCGCAAGCTCCTAAGCAAGGCTGTGAGACCGGCCTAGCATGACGGTCATAGCTTCCAGGTGTAGCTGTTTAGCGATGAGGTTCTCATTGGTGTTCTCCGCAATCTTTCTTAGAGATAGGACTTCAAGTCGAATTTGAGTTGCAGAATGCCTTTCTGCTAGAATTTGGGACTGAAGAAGTCGAACTGATTCAGACAACGAATTCTGTGAGCTTGTCTGACTGTTAGTCTCAAGTAACTTGAACACTGCATCAAGACAAGACTTTGGGGTTGTCTCGCTATCTTCAAGATGTTTTGCCTTCTTTGCTGCAATATATGTTGGGTTTGTCTCACAACCTTCAGCAGACTTGTGCATGCCATCAGGCATATCTGTAACACCCTCGATGCGACTATATATCCCACGTGTCGAGGCACGACTTAGAGGCATAATCGCATTAAAGGCATATGTCGCAAGTTAGGCAATCTTCACAACATCCCATGTAATATAGATAATAAAAGGGGAGATAACATAGTTGGCTTACACTCGCCACATCAATCAAGTACATAAATAACATTACACCATCCAAACACTCAAGGCCCGACTACGACGCCAAAATAAAAGATAACCCAACATGCGACACGGTCCCGATCACCCCCAACTGGGCACCACTACTGATCATCGGGAAAGGAAACATAGTAACATTGAGAGTCCTCGTCGAACTCCCACTTGATCTCAAGCGCGTCTCCTAGAGCGGAATCATCAGGCAAAGCATCTGGTGTAATAGTAATCTGTGAGCCACAGGGACTCAGCAATCTCGCACCCTCGCGATCAAGACTATTTAATCTTATAGGTAAGGCAAGGTACAAATATATGTGGAGCTGCAGCAAACGACTAGCAAAATATGGTGGCTAACTTATTTGCAAAAGAGAGCGAGAAGAGGAGGCAAAGCGCGAGCGAGAAACTAGAGAGCAACCTACGCAAACATTACTCCAACACCGTGTCCACTTCCCGGACTCCGCCGAGAAGAGGCCATCACGGTAACACACTCGGTTGATTCATTTTAATTAAGTTAAGGTTCAAGTTATCTACAACCGGACATTAACAAATTCCCATCTGCCCATAACCGCGGGAACGGCTTTCGAAAGTTCAAATCCCTGCAGGGGAGTCCCAACATAGCCCATGACAAGCTCTCACAGTCAACGAAGGAATAGACCTCCTCCCAAGACGTTCCGATCAGACTCGGTACCTCGGTTCTTCAAGACACTTCGTTAAAACAAGACCAGCAACACCGCCCGAATGTGCCGACAAATCCCGATAGGAGCTGCACATATGTCTTTCTCAGGGCACACTCAGATTGTCCTAGGTATGGGTAGGCCAGCCCAGAGTTGCCCCTGGTGGCCACCGGTAGCTGACAGGTGGACCAACACTCAGAGGAGCACTGGCCCCGGGGGTTTAAAATAAGATGACCCTCGGGCTCCGGAAACCCAAGGGAAAAAGGGCTAGGTGGCGAATAGTAAAACCAATGTTGGGCATTGATGGAAAAGCTTTAATCAAGGCGAACTATCAAGGGGTTCCCATTATAACCCAACCGCGTAAGGAACGCAAAAAATCCGGGAACATAACACCGATATGACGGAAACTAGGGTGGCAAGTGTGGAACAAAACACTAGGCAAGAGGCCGAGCCTTCCACCCTTTACCAAGTATATAGATGCATTAAGATAACATGGCAATATAATGATATCCCAACAAGTAAATAAATGTTCCAACAAGGAATGACCTCCAAACTTCACCTGCAACTAGCAACGCTATAAGAGGGGCTGAGCAAAGCGGTAACATAGCCAATCAACGGTTTGCTAGGACATGGTGGGTTAGAGGTTTGACATGGCAATTTAGGAGGCTTGAAAGCAAGTGGTAGGCATCGCAGCATCGGCATAGCAAAAGAGCGAGCAAACTAGCATAGCAAAGATAGTAGTGATTTCGAGGGTATGATCATCTTGCCTGCACAGTTGTCAGAGTTGACTGGATCCTCGAAAGAAAACTCAACGGGCTCCTCGTTAGCGAACTCGTCTCCCAGCTCTACCCAAACAAGACAAACAAGCAACAAGGAACACAATCAACCACGAGCAAGGATCAAACAATATGATGCAAAGATGATATGTTATGCGGGATGCGATGCGGGATGCATATGCAAGATGTGACAAGGAATGCATGAACCTGGCCTCAACTTGGGAATCCAAGTGTGCCACTGGATATATGAGATGAAATCGCTTGAAAACGATATAAAGAACGCCGGAATCGGAGTTACGGTTTGGAAATGGCGAGCAATTCAAATATGACACCAGTCTGCGATTTACAGCAAGTAGCCATCTAAATGCAATGAGATGAACATGCTACAGCACCCAAACATGACAACAAAATACATGGCAGGGATGCATTCAAGATGCTTAACAAAAGTCTAGCAGTGAGCTACGGCCAATTCATCCATTAACAGGTTCAAACAAGCATGGCAAAAAATGCATATGGCAAACATATCTCAGACTTTGTGAAATAAACACTTGTCTGGAATTTCATATCAGGTAGCCCTCTTCGGAGCAACAAAACTACATGCTACAGGATCTGAACATGGCAAAGTAAAGCATGGCATGGAGCTACTCAAAGATCTTAACAAAACTCCCTTAGTGACCTTGATCCAAAAGGGATCAGAAAATACAATTGCAAGCATGTGAACATAGCAAAAACATAATCAGTTTTCAGACTTAGTGAAAACTGGCACATGCTGAAACATAACTCAAGTAGGCATGTTGACGAGCTCGATGCACTCACTACGGTGCAAGTCATGATAAGCTAAGCCTACATCCGTCAAGAATACACAAAATACAAGCTAGAAATGGCAATAACAATAACATAACATGCATGGATCAACTACAACATCATCGGCAAAATTGCAAAAAAGTTGACAATCTGCCCAGATTCACAAAGTAGCAAAAGTAGAGCTCGATTGACTCAAGCTAGGGTGCTCCATAAGTGCAAACAAAGATATGGATGGATAGAGCACTAGAAGATTAATAAAACATCCTTACTGAGCATCCTCAAAAGAGGCATGGATCACTAGGAAACAACATGAACATATGGCATCATGAGATAAACAGATCAAGGACTTAGTGGAAATGCCAAGTCCCTGAAAACAGCATTACCAAGTGTCTCACTTGGCAAGCTTGTACTAGTCACCACACACATCACAAAAATACATGGGTTGCACCTCTGGAAAGATGACAAAACCCTTAACAAAACATATGTAGAACTCCTGGGCATATCAGGCACACATAAATCATGGCAAAAATAACAAAAAGCTAAATGGAGTAACAGATCTGACAAATAACTCAAGTAGCCCTCTTCTAAAAGCATTTCGGGCATCAATATGAACTCAAATGAAAATGATGCAATGGAATAAAATGATGTACTCTCTGAGAGGAATAATTTGATATGCTATATGCTAAAAACGGAGTTACGGATGAGGAGATACGATGCTATGATCAGGAGCACATGGATCTGAAATCTCAGGACTTCGGAAAAAAATCGAGGTCAACCCTAGGGTTAGCTTGGATCTGGATCTGGCGGACGCCGACCGAGGCAAGTCCAGCGAGCTTGTCGGGGAGGCAGGCCGGGTGGCTTGCCGGCGAGGAGAGGAGGCCGGGCGGTGGGGCGGCGGACCCGGTCGCGGGGCGGCGAGGCGACGAGGGAAGGCGCCGGGGCGCGGCTCCGAGCGGCGAGGCGCGGCTCCAGCCGGCCGGCGTCGAGCGGCGTGCGGTGGCTCCGGTCGGTGGGGCGGAAGAAGGCAGCGGCGGCGGCGGGGCGAACGCGGCGGCGGGGTCGGGCGCGGTGCGGCTCGGGAGGCAACGGGCCTCGGGGGCCCTCCCTGGGCCTCCCGGGCCGACGAAGTGGGGCGAGGCAGCGGGCGAGTGAGGAGGCGACACGTGGCGGCGGCGGGGTGGATCCGGACAATGTCCGTTGGTGGCGATTTGTCCGGCGGTGCGCGAAGAGGGTGGATTTTAGGGTTTCGGAGAGGGGGTCTGCGAATTTGAAGGAGGGGGTCTATATATAGGCATAGGAGGAGCTAGGAGAGTCCAAATGAGGTGCGGTTTTCGGCCACGCGATCATGATCGAACGACCTAGATGATGGAGAAGGCTTATGTGGGTTTTGGGCCAACTTGGAGGGGTGTTGGGCTGCAACACACACACGAGGCCTTTTCGGTCCCTTGGTTAGCCGTTGGAGTATCAAACGAAGTCCAAATGGTACGAAACTTGACAGGCGGTTTACCGGTAGTAAACCAAGGCTGCTTGGCAAGTCTCCTTCCAATCCGGAAATGTTTAATCCCCACACACGAAAGAAAAGTAGAAATGACCACCGGAGGAGAACGAAGCGCCGGAATGCAAAACGGACAACGGGAAAAAGCTCGAATGCATCATATGAACACGTATGAAAATACAATGCACATGATGACATGATATGAGATGCGTGACAACGATAACAACACACGGAGACAAAGACCCGAACCCAAGAAAATAAAATAACTTAACACCGAAACGGCAAGAGTTGGAGTACAAATTGGGAAAGTTACATCCGGGGTGTTACAATATCACCCTGAAACAAAGTAGAGAGATGACAGGTTTTGCACGTGTATAAACAAAGATGATAACTGTTCTGTCAATTCTATCCAATTTCAAATTAGAAAATAAAGAGTATTTCAAAATATCAATAGCATAAGTTGGCATTGTTCATAATGTGGGGAGCTTCACAACACTACTGGATTACCATGTCAACATAACAAGCAAAGCGCGAGCGAGAAACTAGAGAGCAACCTGCGCAAACATTACTCCAACACCGTGTCCACTTACCGGACTGTGCCGAGAAGAGGCCATCACGGTAACACACTCGGTTGATTCATTTTAATTAAGCTAACATTCAAGTTATCTACAACCGGACATTAACAAATTCCCATCTGCCCATAACCGCGGGCACGACTTTCAAAAGTTCAAATCCCTGCAGGGGAGTCCCAACTTAGCCCATGACAAGCTCTCACAGTCAACGAAGGAATAGACCTCCTCCCAAGATGTTCCAATCAGACTCGGTACCTCGGTTCTTCAAGACACTTCGATAGGTTAAAACAAGACCAGCAACACCACCCGAATGTGCTGACAAATCCCGATAGGAGCTGCACATATCTCTTTCTCAGGGCACACTCAGATTGTCCTAGGTACGGGTAGGCCAGCCCAGAGTTGCCCCTGGTGGCCACCGACAGCTGACAGGTGGACCAACACTCAGAGGAGCACTGGCCCGGGGGGTTTAAAATAAGATGACCCTCGGGCTCCGGAAACCCAAGGGAAAAAGGGCTAGGTGGCAAATGGTAAAACCAATGTTGGGCATTGCTGGAAAAGCTTTAATCAAGGCGAACTATCAAGGGGTTCCCATTATAACCCAACCGCGTAAGGAACGCAAATTATCCGGGAACATAACACCGATATGACGGAAACTAGGGTGGCAAGAGTGGAACAAAACACTAGGCGAGAGGCCGAGCCTTCCACCCTTTACCAAGTATATAGATGCATTAAGATAACATGGCAATATAATGATATCCCAACAAGTAAATAAATGTTCCAACAAGGAACGGCCTCCAAACTTCACCTGCAACTAGCAACGCTATAAGAGGGGCTGAGCAAAGCGGTAACATAGCCAATGAACGGTTTGCTAGGAAATGGTGGGTTAAAGGTTTGACATGGCAATTTGGGAGGCTTGCAAGAAAGTGGTAGGCATCGTAGCATTGGCATAGCAAAAGAGCGAGCATCTAGCAAAGGAAAGATAGTAGTGATTTCGAGGGTATGATCATCTTGCTTGCAAAGTTGTCAGAGTTGACTGGATCCTCGAAAGCAAACTCAACGGGCTCCTCGTTAGAGAACTCGTCTCTCGGATCTACCCAAACAAGACAAACAAGCAAACGGAGCATAATCAACCACGTGCAAGGATCAACAATATGATGCAAAGATGGTATGCTATGCGGGCTGCGATGCGGGATGCATATGCAAGATTTGACAAGGGATGCATGAACCTGGCCTCCACTTGGAAAACCAAGTGTGCCAATGAAAAGATGAGATGAAATCGCTTGAAAACGATAAAAGAACGCCAGAATCGGAGTTACGGTTTGGAAATGGCAAGCGATTCAAATATGACGCAGGTCTGCGATTTACAGCAAGTAGCCATCTAAATGCAACGGGATGAACATGCTAAAGCACTCAACCATGACAACAAAATACATGGCAGGGATGCATTCATGATGCTTAACAAAAGTCTAGCACTGAGCTACGGCCAATTCATCCATTAACAGGTTCAAACAAGCATGGCAAAAATGCATATGGCAAACAAATCTCAGACTTAATGAAATTAACACTTGTCTGGAATTTCAGATCAGGTAGCACTCTTTGGAGCAACAAAACTACATGCTACAGGACCTGAACATGGAAAAGTAAAGCATGGCATGGAGCTACTCAAAGAGCTTAACAAAAGTCCCTTAGTGACCTTGATCCAAAAGGGATCAGAAAATACAATTGCAAGCATGTGAACATAGCAAAAACATAATCAGTTTTCAGACTTAATGAAAACTGGCACATGCTGAAACATAACTCAAGTAGGCATGTTTAGGAGCTCGATGCACTCACTACGGTGCAAGTCATGATATGATAAGCCTAAATCCATGAAGAATACACAAAATGCAAGCTAGACATGGCAAGGACAATAACATAGCTTGCATG
The DNA here is from genome assembly GCF_002162155.2 of Triticum dicoccoides. Lineage (NCBI taxonomy): Eukaryota > Viridiplantae > Streptophyta > Magnoliopsida > Poales > Poaceae > Triticum > Triticum dicoccoides. Next base: position 172,757,622 of record NC_041390.1, on the reverse strand, counting down.
GATCAACTACAACATCATCGGCAAAATTGCAAACAAGTTGACAATCTGCCCAGATTCACAAAGTAGCAAAAGTAGAGCTCGATTGACTCAAGCTAGGGTGCTCCATAATTGCAAACAAAGACATGGATGTATAGAGCACTAGAAGATTAATAAAACATCCTTACTGATCATCCTCAAAAGAGGCACGGATCACAAGGAAACAACATGAACATATGGCATCATGAGATAAACGGATCAAGGACTTAGTGGAAATGCTAAGTCCCTGAAAACAGCATTACCAAGTGTCTCACTTGGCAAGCTTGTACTAGTCACCACACACATCACAAAAATACATGGGTTGCACCTCTGGAAAGATGACAAAACCCTCAACAAAACATATGTAGAACTCCTGGGCATATCAGGCACACATAAATCATGGCAAAAATGACAAAAAGCGAAATGGAGTAGTAGATCTGACAAATAACTCAAGTAGCCCTCTTCTAATAGAATTTCTGGCATCAACATGAACTCAAATGAAAATGATCCAATGGAATGAAATGATGTACTCTCTGAGATGAACATTTTGATATGCTATATGCCAAAAACAGAGCTACAGATGAGCAGATACGATGCTATGAACAGGAGCACATGGATCTGAAATCTCAGGACTTAGGAAAAAAATCAAGGTCAACCCTAGGGTTAGCTCGGATCTGGATCTGGCGCACGCCGACCGACGCAAGTCTGGCGAGCTCGTCAGGGAGGCAGGCCGGGCGGCTTGCCGGCTAGGAGAGGAGGCCGGGCGGCGGGGCGGCGAGGCGACGAGGGAAGGCGGCGGGGCGCGGCTCCGGGCGGCGAGGTGCGGCTCCGGCCGGCCGGCGTCGAGCGGCGCGCGGTGGCTCCGGTCGCTGGGGCGGAAGAAGGCGGCGGCGGCGGGGCGAACGCGGCGGCGGGGTCGGGCGCGGTGCGGCTCGGGAGGCAACGGGCCTCGGGGGCCCTCCCTGGGCCTCCCAGGCCGGCGAAGTGGGGTGAGGCAGCGGGCGAGTGAGGCAGCGACACGTGGCTGCGGCGGGGTGGATCCGGACAATGTCTGTCGGTGGCGATTTGTCCGGCGGCGCGCGAAGAGGGTGGATTTTAGGGTTTCGGAGACGGGATCCACGAATTTGAAGGAGGGGGTCTATATATAGGCATAGGAGGAGCTAGGAGAGTCCAAATGAGGTGCGGTTTTCGGCCACGCGATCGTGATCGAACGATCTAGATGATGGAGAAGGCTTAGGTGGGTTTTGGGCCAACTTGGAGGGGTGTTGGGCTGCAACACACACGAGGCCTCTTCGGTCCCTCGGTTAACCGTTGGAGTATCAAACGAAGTCCAAATGGTACGAAACTTGACAGGCGGTCTACCGGTAGTAAACCAAGGCCGCTTGGCAAGTCTCGGTCCAATCCGGAAATGTTTAATCCCCACACACGAAAGAAAAGTAGAAATGACCACCGGAGGAGAACGAAGCGCCGGAATGCAAAACGGACAATGGGGAAAAAGCTCGAATGCATGATATGAACACGTATGCAAATGCAATGCACATGATGACATGATATGAGATGTGTGACAACGATAACAACACACGCAGACAAAGACCCGAACCCGAGAAAATAAATAACTTAATGCCGAAACGGCAAGAGTTGGAGTACAAATTGGGAAAGTTACATCCGGGGTGTTACAACACTCCACCACTACGAAAGGATCTTGTCCCGAGATCTAGGACTGAAAGAACGCCGGGTATTCGGAAGGGAGGTGATCCTCGCGTTCCCAGGTAGCTTCACGGTCGGAATGGTGTGACCACTTGACTTTGAGGAATTTGATTGACTTGTTGCGAGTCTTGCGTTCAGTCTCTTCAAGAATAGAAACTGGGTGCTCACGATAGGAGAGATCTTCTTGGAGCTCAATGTCCTTGAAGTTGACGGTGCGGTCAGGAGTCTTGAAGCACTTTCGGAGCTGAGAGACATGGAACACGTCATGAACATTTGCAAAGTTTGAAGGAAGCTCGAGTTGATAGGCGAGGTCGCCTCTCTTGCTGACAATCTTGAAAGGTCCCACATATCTGGGGGCAAGCTTCCCTTTGATACCGAAGCGACGAGTACCTTTCATAGGAGAGACGCGGAGGTAAACATGATCTCCGATCTCGAAAGCCAAATCACAGTGCTTACTATCATAGTAGCTCTTCTAACGGGATTGGGCTGCTTTGAGGTTATCTCGAATGACTTTGCACATTTCCTCTGCCTCTGTGATTAAGTCATTTCCCAAAAGCTGACGTTCACTGGTTTCAGACCAGTTGAGAGGGGTACGGCACTTCCTGCCATACAGAATTTCAAATGGGGCCTTGCCCGAACTTGCTTGAAAACTGTTGTTGTAGGAGAATTCAGCATAAGGAAGACAATTCTCCCACTTCATGCCGAAGGAGATCACACAAGCCCTGAGCATATCTTCAAGAATCTAGTTGACACGCTCGACTTGACCGCTAGTTTGAGGATGGAAAGCTGTGCTGAAGCGGATGTTGGTGCCCATGGACTTCTGAAAAGAATCCCAAAACTTTGAGGTAAGGATGCTGCCACGGTCTGAAGGGATCACTTGAGGAATACCGTGCAGAGAGACAATCTGAGAGGTATAGAGTTCCGCCAATTGAGCTGCAGTGATCGACTCTTTGATAGGCAGAAAGTGAGCCACTTTGGTGAGTTTGTCGATGAAAACGAATATAGCATCATTGCCATTCTTGTACTTTGGAAACCCAGTCACGAAGTCCATTTCAATGTGGTCAAATTTCCATTCTGGAATGGCAAGAGGTTGGAGGAGACCAGCTGGCCTTTGGTGTTCTGCCTTCACTCTTCTACAGACATCACATTCATTCACGAATTGAGCAATCTCGCGCTTCATTCGAGTCCACCAATAAGCTTGCTTAAGGTCCTAATACATCTTCGTACTCCCAGGGTGGATGGAGAGGAGAGAATTGTGAGCCTCGTTCATGATCACTTTACGGAGGTCACCTTTGGGTACAACAATACGATCCTCGAAGAAGAGAGTATCCTTGTCATCAAGGCGGTAGCACTTGTACTTGGGTTGACTCTTGGCAATCCCAATCTTCACCTTTTTCACCATAGCATCAAGAAGCTGGGCTTGGCGAATCTGGTCTTCCAAGGTAGGAGAGACTTGAAGGTTGGCGAGGAAACCTTGAGGAACAACTTGTAGATTAAGTTTGCGGAAAGCTTCAAAAAGCTCAGGTTGATAAGGCTTAAGAATCAGACTGTTACAATAAGCCTTTCTGCTCAATGCGTCAGCAATCACATTGGCCTTGCCTGGAGTATACTCGATACTCGGATTATACTCTTGAATCATTTCGACCCATCGAGTTTGCCTGAGGTTGAGATTAGGCTGAGTGAAGATGTACTTGAGACTCTTGTGATCAGTGAAAATGTCCACTTTTCATCCCAATAAGAGATGTATCCAAGTCAAAAGAGCATGCACAACTGCCGCCAGCTCGAGATCATGAGTGGGGTAGTTCTTCTCATTGAGCTTCAACTGGCGAGATGTATAAGCAACAACTTTCTTCTCTTGCATCAAAACTGCGCCAAGACCTTGGAGAGAGGCATCACAAAAGACCTTGTACGGCTTGGATTCATCAGGCGGAGTTAGAACTGGAGCCATGATCAATTTCTCTTTCAAAGTGTTGAAAGCAATGTCACACTCCGGAGACCAAACGTACTTGACGTGCTTATGGAGAAGATTTGAGAGAGGCTTCGCGATCTTAGAAAAGTTTTCAACGAATCTTCGGCAATAGCTTGCGAGACCGAGGAAGCTACGAAGTAGCTTCATGTTCTGAGGAGGTTCCCAATTCACAATTGCAGACACCTTATCAGGATTCACGGCAATGCCCTTGGCAGAGATGATATGACCAAGATAAAGAACCTCATCGAGCCAAAATTCACACTTGGAGAACTGGTGTTCCCTCAACTTATCGAGAACCAAACGCAAGTGCTTGGCATGATCTTCCTTGTTCTTCGAGAAAACCAGAATGTCGTCGAGATAGACCAAAACGAAGTCATTGGTGTAGGCGTTGAAGATGAAGTTCATCATGCAAGAGAACGTCGGAGGAGCGTTGACGAGGCCAAAAGACATGACAGTGTATTCATATGAACCATAGCTTGTCCTGAAAGCCATCTTGGGAATATCTTGCTCACAGATTCGAATCTGATGATAACCCATACGGAGATCAATCTTGGAGAATACTTGGGCACCTTTGAGTTGTTCGAACAACTCGTTGATGTTGGGTAGTGGATATTTGTTCTTGATGGTCTTCTTGTTCAATGGACGATAATCAACACAAAGCCGGTCCATTCCATCCTTCTTCACAAAAAGAACACCACAACCCCATGGAGAAGAACTAGGCCGGATGAGACCCATTTTCTCTTGAATATCGAGTTGCTTCTTCAGCTCCTTCAACTCTTCAGGTCCGAGCTTGTAAGGATGTTTGCACACAGGTTCCGTGCCGGGCTCAAGATCAATAACGAATTCAACTGGCCGGTGCGGAGGCATTCCTGGAAGCTCTTCTGGAAAGACATCTTGATATTTGCAAACGACTGGAATTTGCGAGATAGCATCCAGTTCACCCTTCTCATTGAGAGAAAACAGACGGATGGTATCATCACGAGCGGCAAAGACAATTACATCCTCAGATGAATGAGTCAATTGAATCTGCCTGGCTGCACAATCAATATGTGCCTTGTGCTTAGAAAGCCAATCCATTCCGAGAATAAGATCAATATCCGAGTCACCAAGAACCGTTGGAGAAGCCAGAAACTTGTAGTCACCCAAGGTGATACTAACATCCGGAACGATGGAGTTAGCAAGCATGCGCTTACCGGGAGAGACAACTGCTAAAGGACTAGGCAAAACTTGCAAAACCAATTCATGCCTAGATGTAAACGGTCTCGAGATGAAACAATGTGATGCACCAGTGTCAAAAAGAACTTTAGCTGGAATATCATTAACATGAAGGTTACCCATGATCACATCTGACGAGTACTCTGCCTGAGCTGCATTCATTAAGTTGACCTTGGCGTGCTTGGGGTTATGCTTGACCACAGCTGTACTTCCCGATCTGACAGGAGGAGGAGGAGGAAGACGCCTCTGGTTGAAACACTTGTTGGCATAGTGACCCTTCTGTTGGCACTTGTTGCATGTGACCTCTGAAAGCGGACGGTGATACGGAGCACATGATCTTGGAGCTTGAGACGAAGTCTTGTTCTGAAAGCCAGGGTTGGGTGGGTGGGAAGATCCACTGCCACCTTTCCTCTTCTGCTGATACGGCTGACGAAACGGAGGAGGAGGAAGCCAATACTTCTGCTGCTTGGCCACTTGAGTAGAGGAAGAAGGAGTAACATCTCTGACTCGCTTCTTGGAAGCATCACACCTCAACTGAGCAGCCTCTTGCTTCAGTGCCATGTTGTAGAACTCATCGTACCTCAAGGGCTCAAAGAGAACAAGAGCTAGCTGAATTTCTTCTCTGAGACCACCCCTGAACTGGTATATCATGCTCTTCTCATCAGGGACGTCCTTCTTGGCAAAGCGGGCGAGCTTCTGAAACAACTTGTTCTAGTCATAGACTGACAAAGAGCCTTGCTTCAGGTTGCGGAATTCCTCACGCTTGTTTTCAACCACGCTCTGAGGAATATGATGAGCTCGGAAATCTTGACGGAATTCATCCCAGGTAATAACACGTCCACCTCTGGAATCCTTGTACTGCTGGAACCAATCTGCAGCATGATCTTTGAGTTGGAAGGAAGCGAACTTAACAAAGTCCTCAGGCCTGACGTTACTGCACTCGAAATGCTTGCACAGATCCACAAGCCAATCGTCAGCATCGGTTGCCTCAACACAATTGCTGAAAGTCTTTGGCCCGTTAGCAAGGAACTGGTTGAGTGTGGCAAAGTGATTCTGATTGTTGCCTTGGTTCCCTTGGTTGCCTTGATTGCGCTCTTGAAGAATTTAGATGATCAACTATGTGTTTGCATTGGTTGCGGCCATGACAGCTTGCCATGCCTCCGGAGGACGTGGAGGTGGTGGCGGATTAGGATTCAGAGTCGTGCGCGTTGGAGGAGCCATCCTGAAGAGGTTGACATCCATTAGCACATTGATAGACAAATATTGAAGCTGAATCCAACAGAATGAAAATTGCAACATATAGTCTTCACATCCGAACAAAATGAACGAATGCATTCCTCTTGAAATGGTCACATATCCATAAATTGAGAAGCCACTTAGAAATAAGGTAGAGAAATAAATCAACAAGGTACGGCTCAAGAACGAATAATCAGTAAGAAATCCCAATCTCAAACCAATATCCGTGGAATAAGAACTAGAGCTACTAGAATTCCCACCTATGAAACTCCCGAACCTTTCCGGTTATGCAATCAGGTGTTGGGGATACAGGGGAAGCATAATATCTCACCCAAATCTAGCAAATCCTACATCCAGCTGTATCCATCCTTCAACACATAACCGAGAAAAACTCCGGAAACCATCTACCTCAACCTTCGAAAAGCATCCGTTATACAAGTTATGGCGATACTCCCGAACTGCCGCCCCAGTACTGGGTGGCGTCGAGGTTATCTCACCAACGAACTGCATAAAACAGATTTTCGATGTCGGTGTACTAAACTCAGGTATTCCAGAACTGCAACAATAAAATTATGACGACAGCACCTCAGAGCTCAACTCCCGGGGACACTTCCACAAAACCCCTGACAGGAGGCACCAAGACAATGCTCTCATCATAAAACCATCGGAACGATTCCAAGATACCCGCATGATCCTAAATTTTTTTAGTGAAATTTGAGAAGAGAAGAGTCAAAACTCTACGTCAGGCTGCCTTACCAGAGCGATGAGGAGACTGGGAAGTAAAAAGAATTCCTAAACTCTCTGATATATAATTCCTAAATGACTCAAAACATTTTTCTAGACACAACTCGGCTGCTAAAAACGATCAAGCAATGGGGCTCCTAAGGTCGGGGAAGGCTCTCATTACCAACTTGTAACACCCTCGATGTGACTATATCTCCCACGTGTCGAGGCACGACTTAGAGGCATAATCGCATTGAAGGCATATGTTGCAAGTTAGGCAATCTTCACAACATCCCATGTAATATAGATAATAAAAGGGGAGATAACATAGTTGGCTTACACTCGCCACATCAATCAAGTACATAAATAACATTACACCATCCAAACACTCAAGGCCCGACTACGGCGCCAAAATAAAAGATAACCCAACATGCGACACGGTCCCGATCACCCCCAACTGGGCACCACTACTGATCATCAGGAAAGGAAACATAGTAACGTTGAGAGTCCTCGTCGAACTCCCACTTGAGCTCAAGCGCGTCTCCTGGAGCGGAATCATCAGGCCCTGCATCTGGTGTAATAGTAATCTGTGAGCCATAGGGACTCAGCAATCTCGCACCCTCGCAATCAAGACTATTTAAGCTTATAGGTAAGGCAAGGTACAAATATATGTGGAGCTGCAGCAAACGACTAGCAAAATATGGTTGCTAACTTATTCCCAAAAGAGAGCGAGAAACTAGAGAGCAACCTGCGCAAACATTACTCCAACACCGTGTCCACTTCCCGGACTCCGTCGAGAAGAGGCCATCACGGTAACACACTCGGTTGATTCATTTTAATTAAGTTAAGGTTCAAGTTATCTACAACCGTACATTAACAAATTCCCATCTGCCCATAACCGCGGGCACGGCTTTCAAAAGTTCAAATCCCTGCAGGGGAGTCCCAACTTAGCCCATGACAAGCTCTCACAGTCAACGAAGGAATAGACCTCCTCCCAAGACGTTCCGATCAGACTCGGTACCTCGGTTCTTCAAGACACTTCGATAGGTTAAAACAAGACCAGCAACACCGCCCGAATGTGCCAAAAAATCCCGATAGGAGCTGCACATATGTCTTTCTCAGGGCACACTCAGATTGTCCTAGGTACGGGTAGGCCAGCCCAGAGTTGCCCCTGGTGGCCACAGGCAGCTGACAGGTGGACCAACACTCAGAGGAGCACTGGCCCGGGGGGTTTAAAATAAGATGACCCTCGGGCTCCGGAAACCCAAGGGAAAAAGGGCTAGGTGGCAAATGATAAAACCAATGTTGGGCATTGCTGGAAAAGCTTTAATCAAGGCAAACTATCAAGGGGTTCCCATTATAACCCAACCGCGTAAGGAACGCAAAAAATCCGGGAACATAACACGATATGATGGAAACTAGGGTGGCAAGAGTGGAACAAAACACTAGGCGAGAGGCCGAGCCGACCACCCTTTACCAAGTATATAGATGCATTAAGATAACATGGCAAGATAATGATATCCCAACATGTAAATAAATGTTCCAACAAGGGACGGCCTCCAAACTTCACCTGCAACTAGCAACGCTATAAGAGGGGCTGAGCAAAGCGGTAACATAGCCAATCAACGGTTTGCTAGGACATGGTGGGTTAGAGGTTTGACATGGCAATTTGGGAGGCTTGAAAGCAAGTGGTAGGCATCGCAGCATTGGCATAGCAAAAGAGCGAGCAAACTAGCATAGCAAAGATAGTAGTGATTTCGAGGGTATGATCATCTTGCCTGCATAGTTGTCAGAGTTGACTGGATCCTCGAAAGCAAACTCAATGGGCTCCTCGTTAGTGAACTCTTCTCCTGGCTCTAGCCAAACAAGACAAACAAGCAACAAGGAACATAATCAACCACGAGCAAGGATCAAACAACACAATGCAAAGATGATATGCTATGCGGGATGCGATGCGGGATGCAAAATGCAAGATATGACAGAAAATGCATGAACCTGGCCTCAACTTGGAAATCCAAGTGTTCCACTAGAAAGATGAGACGAAATTGCTTGAAAACGATATAAAGAACGCCGGAATCGGAATTATGGTTTGCAAATGGCAAGCGATTCAAATATGACACCGGTCTGCGATTTACAGCAAGTAGCCAACTAAATGCAATGAGATGAACATGCTACAGCAACCAAACATGACAACAAAATACATGGCAGGGATGCATTCAAGATGCTTAACAAAAGTCTAGCACTGAGCTACGGCCAATTCATCCATTAACAGGTTCAAACAAGCATGGCAAAAAATGCATATGGCAAACATATCTCAGACTTCGTGAAATTAACACTTGTCTGGAATTTCATATCAGGTAGCCCTCTTCGAAGCAACAAAACTACATGCTACAGGATCTGAACATGGCAAAGTAAAGCATGGCATGGAGCTACTCAAATATCTTAACAAAACTCCCTTAGTGACCTTGATCCAAAAGGGATCAGAAAATACAATTGCAAGCATGTGAATATAGCAAAAACATAATCAATTTTCAGACTTAGTGAAAACTGGCACATGCTAAAACATAACTCAAGTAGGCATGTTTACGAGCTCGATGCACTCACTACGGTGCAAGTCATGATAAGCTAAGCCTACATCCATCAAGAATACACAAAATGCAAGCTAGAAATGGCAAGAACAATAACATAACATGCATGGATCAACTACAACATCATCGGCAAAATTGCAAACAAGTTGACAATCTACCCAGATTCACAAAGTAGCAAAAGTAGAGCTCGATTGACTCAAGCTAGGGTGCTCCATAATTGCAAAAAAAACATGGATGGATAGAGCACTAGAAGATTAATAAAACATCCTTACTGAGCATCCTCAAAAGAGGCACGGATCACTAGGAAATAACATGAACATATGGCATCATGAGATAAACAGATCAAGGACTTAGTGGAAATGCCAAGTCCCTGAAAACAGCATTACCAAGTGTCTCACTTGGAAAGCTTGTACTAGTCACCACACACATCACAAAAATACATGGGTTGCACCTCTGGAAAGATGACAAAACTCTTAACAAAACATATGTAGAACTCCTGGGCATATCAGGAACACATAAATCAAGGCAAAAATAACAAAAAGCTAAATGGAGTAACAGATCTGACAAATAACTCAAGTAGCCCTCTTCTAACAGCATTTCGGGTATCAATATGAACTCAAATGAAAATGATGCAATGGAATGAAATGATGTACTCTCTGAGATGAACATTTTGAAATGCTATATGCCAAAAACGGAGTTACGGATGAGGAGATACGATGCTATGAACAGGAGCACATGGATCTGAAATCTCAGGACTTCGGAAAAAAATCGAGGTCAACCCTAGGGTTAGCTCGGATCTGGATCTGGCGCACGCCGACCGAGGCAAGTCCAGCGAGCTCGTCGGGGAGGCAGGCCGGGCGGCTTGCCAGCGAGGAGAGGAGGCCGGGCGGCGGGGCGGCGGACCCGGCCGCGGGGCGGCGAGGCGACGAGGGAAGGCGGCGGGGCGCGGCTCCGCGCGGCGAGGCGCGGCTCCGGCCGGCCGGTGTCGAGCGGAGCGCGGCGGCTCCGGTCGCTGGGGCGGAAGGAGGCGGCGGCGGCGGCGGGGCGAACGCGGCGGCGGGGTTGGGCGCGGTGCGGCTCGGGAGGCAACGGGCCTCGGGGACCCTCCCTGGGCCTCCCGGGCCGGCGAAGTGGGGCGAGACAGCGGGCGAATGAGGAGGCGACACGTGGCGGCGCCAGGGTGGATCCGAGCAATGTCCGTCGGTGGCGATTTGTCCGGCGGTGCGCGAAGAGGGTGGATTTTAGGGTTTTGGAGAGGGGATCTGCGAATTTGAAGGAGGGGGTCTATATATAGGCATAGGAGGAGCTAGGAGAGTCCAAATGAGGTGCGGTTTTCGGCCACACGATCATGATCGAACGATCTAGATGATGGAGAAGGCTTAGGTGGGTTTTGGGCCAACTTGGAGGGGTGTTGGGCTGCAACACACACGAGGCCTTTTCGGTCCCTTGGTTAACCGCTGGAGTATCAAACGAAGTCCAAATGGTACGAAACTTGACAGGCGGTTTACCGGTAGTAAACCAAGGCCGCTTGGCAAGTCTCGGTCTAATCCGGAAATGTTTAATCCCCACACACGAAAGAAAAGTAGAAATGACCACCGGAGGAGAACGAAGCGCCGGAATGCAAAACGGACAACGGGGAAAAAGCTCGAATGCATGATATGAACACGTATGAAAATGCAATGCACATGATGACATGATATGAGATGCGTGACAATGATAACAACACACGGAGACAAAGACCCGAACCCAAGAAAATAAAATAACTTAACGCCGAAACATAGCAGAGAGATGACAGGTTTTGCACGTGTATAAACAAAGATGATAACTGTTCTGTCAATTCTATCCAATTTCAAATTAGAAAATAAAGAGTATTTCAAAATATCAATAGCATAAGTTGGCATTGTTCATAATGCGGGGAGCTTCACAACACTACTGGATTACCATGTCAACATAACAAGCATAGATGAAGGGCAAAGAAAATCATTGTGTCTATTTTGGATAATGTGCATGGCATGTTGTTCATATCACCAGCCACATCAGTAAGGTGGAAATGTGGGATGCTTCACCACACACTGGATTATAGATCCACAAAAACAAGCATACATATAGGGAGTATTAAGTAATGTGCATGGTATGAATAAGGAATTTGGTTTTACAAGTAAAACTTAGAACTTACGGTTCTTACGAACATGCATTTTGGTAGAAACAGCGAACTAAACAGCAGTAAACGATAGGGAGTATGAGCAAATTAAACAGCAGTTGAGGATAAAGGCTTTGGAAGGACTGACTTACATTAACAGTTAACACTGGCTTTATAATGCCCTTCTCCATGGCAAGGGAAGGATAACTCAAGAATTTCAGCACAGAATCTTCTTCATAAGCATTGCCTGTACTCTACATTTTGTAGAGAGTAATTATAGATATGATAATACTGGAAGGGATAGAGGATAATGAAGATAAGATGCCGATTGATGCTACATAATCAACTACCAATCCCTGGAAGTACAAGTGAGGGAGTCCCGGATTAGGGGGTGTCCGGATAGCCGGACTATACCTTCGGCCGGACTCCTGGACTATGAAGATACAAGATTGAAGACTTCGTCCCGTGTCCGGAAGGGACTTTCCTTGGCGTGGAAGGCAGGCTTGGTGATACAGATATGTAGATCTCCTACCATTGTAACCGACTCTGTGTAACCCTAGCCCTCTCCGGTGTCTATATAAACCGGAGGGCTTTAGTCCGTAGGACAAACAATAATCATACCATAGGCTAGCTTCTAGGGTTTAGCCTCTCTGATCTCGTGGTAGATCTACTCTTGTACTACCCATATCATCAATATTAATCAAGCAGGCCTTAGGGTTTTACCTCCATCAAGAGGGCCCAAACCTGGGTAAAACATCGTGTGCCCTGCCTCCTGTTACCATCCGCCTAGACGCACAGTTCGGGACCCCCTACCCGAGATCCGCCGGTTTTGACATCGACATTGGTGCTTTCATTGAGAGTTCCTCTGTGTTGTCACTTTTAGGCCCGATGGCTTCTCCGATCATCAACAGCGATGCGATCCAGGGTGAGACTTTTCTCCCCGGACAGATCTTCGTATTCAGCGGCTTTGCACTGCGGGCCAATTCGCTTGGTCATCTGGAGCAGATCGAAAGCTACGCCCCTAGCCATCAGGTCAGATTTGGAAGTTTGAACTACACGGCCGACATCCGCGGAGACCTGATGTTCGACGGATTCGAGCCACAGCCGAGCGCGCCGCACTGTCACGATGGGCATGATCTAGCTCCGCCGTCGAACAATGCCCTAGAGGCCGCACCTGTGTCTACTCCGACCCCTAGCTCGGAGCCGATCACACCAACCGAGGATGGGTGGTTAGACACCGCCTCGGGGGCTGCAATCTCCATGGCGATCGAGCCAAACACTAGCCCTATTCTCTGCGAAGCCCGTGACTCCAAGGAGCCGGACTCCTCTCCTGACTCCAAGCCCTCCGCGCCCCTACCGATCAAACCCGATTGGGCGCCGATCATGGAGTTCACCGCCGTGGACATCTTTCAGCACTCGCCCTTCGGCGACATTCTGAATTCACTAAAGTCTCTCTCTTTATCAGGAGAGCCCTGGCTGGACTATGGTCAGCAAGGTTGGGATGTGGATGATGAAGAAATTCAAAGCCCACCCACCACCCACTTCGTAGCCATTGTTGATGATTTAACCGACATGCTCGACTTCGACTCCGAAGACATCGACGGTATGGACGCCGATGCAGGAGACGATCAAGAACCAGTGCCTATAGGGCACTGGAAAGCCACCTCGTCCTATGATATATACATGGTGGACACCCCAAAAGAAGGCAATGGCGATGGAACAGCGGAGGATGACCCCTCCAAGAAGCAGCCTAAGCGCCGGCGTCAGCGGAGCCGCTCTAAATCCTGCCAAAGCAAAAATGGTGATTCCGGCACGGGAGATAATAACACCCCAGACAATGCCGAAGACAACAACCTCCAGCAAGATTCAGCACAGGAGGATGGAGAAGCCAGCCCTCATGAGAGAGCGGCAGACAGAGAGGTCGAGGACGATAATTATATGCCTCCCTCCGAAGACGAGGCAAGCCTCGACGACGACGAATTTGTCATGCCGGAAGATCTCGTCGAACAAGAGCGTTTCAAAAGTAGGCTTATGGCCACGGCGAGCAGCCTCAAGAAAAAACAGCAATAGCTTAGAGCTGATCAAGATTTGCTAGCCGACAGATGGACTGAGGTCCTTGCGGCCGAAGAGTATGAACTTGAATGCCCCTCCAAGAGCTACCCAAAGCGCAGGCTGCTACCCCGATTAGAGGAGGAAGCACCTAAACCTACATCACCAGCGCATGATGCGGCCGACCGGCCAGCCCGTGGCCGCGACAGAGAGGCCTCTCGGCCCTCCACTCAAGCCGCACCCCGGTGCCGCTCAAAAAATACCAAGGCATGGGAAATGCGCCAGACCTGCGAGATATATTGGAGGACAAGGCAAGGCAAACAAGATCGATCTACAGATCACGTGGGCACCCCACGGCATGAGACGGTACTCGTCACGCCGGATATAGTAAATCCGGCTAGGCTGAACACAGTAGACAAAGTTCGTTTGAGCTGCGTCGGGATATAGCCCAATACAGAGGTGCCACACACCCACTATGCTTCACAGATGAAGTAATGGATCATCAAATCCCCGAGGGTTTCAAACCCGTGAACATCGAATCATAAAATGGCACAACAGATCCTGCGGTATGGATCAAGGACTATCTCCTTCATATCCACATGGCCCGCTGTGATGACCTACACGCTATCAAATACCTCCCACTCAAGCTTAAAGGACCAGCTCGGCATTGGCTTAACAGCTTGCCAGCAGAATCAATTGGTTGTTGGGAGGACCTAGAAGCCGCATTCCTCGACAATTTCCAGGGCACTTATGTGCGACCACCAGACGTCGATGACCTAGGCCACATAATTCAGCAGCCAGAGGAATCGGCCAGACAATTCTGGACATGGTTCCTAACCAATAAAAAATCAAATCATCGACTGTCCGGACGCAGAGGCCCTAGCAGCCTTCAAGCATAACATCCGTGACGAGTGGCTTGCACGACAGCTAGGACAGGAAAAGCCGAAATCTATGGCAGCCCTCACGACACTTATGACCCGCTTCTTCGCGGGAGAAGACAGCTGGCTAGCTCGCAGCAATAACATGACCAAGAGCCCTGGTAATTCGGATACCAAGGACAATAGTGGCAGGTCGCGTCGCAACAAGCAAAAGCGCCGCATTAACGGCGACAATGTTGAGGATACGGCAGTTAATGCCGGATTCAGAGGCTCTAAACCCGGTCAGCGGAAAAAGGCATTCAAAAGAAATATTCCGGGCCTGTCCAGTTTGGACCGAATACTCGACCGCTCATGCCAGATACATGGCACCCCCGAAAAACTAGCCAATCACACCAACAGGGATTGTTGGGTGTTCAAGCAGGGAGGCAAGTTAAATGCCGAAAGCAGAGACAAGGGGCTGCATAGAGATGACGAGGAGGAGCCCCGGCCGCCGAACAACAGTGAACAGAAAGGTTTTCCCCCACAAGTGCGGACGGTGAACATGATATACGCAACCCACGTCCCCAAGAGGGAGCGCAAGCGTGCGCTAAGGGACGTATACGCGATGGAGTCAGTAGCCCCAAAGTTCAACCCATGGTCTTCCTGCCCGATCACTTTTGATCGAAGGGACCACCCCACTAGCATCCGTCATGGCGGATTTGCCGCATTGGTTCTAGACCCAATTATTGACGGAGTTCACCACACTAGAGTCCTTATGGACGGCGGCAGCAGCCTGAACTTGCTTTACCAGGATACAGTGTGGAAAATGGGCATCGATCCCTAGAGGATTAAACCCACTAAAACGACCTTTAAAGGCGTCATACCAGGTGTAGAGGCCAACTGTACAGGCTCAGTTACACTTGAAGTGGTCTTCGGATCTCTGGATAATTTCTGAAGCGAGGAGTTAATCTTCGACATAGTCCCATTCTACAGTGGATATCACGCACTGCTCGGGCGAACCGCATTTGCAAATTTCAATGCGGTGCCGCACTACGTATACCTCAATCTCAAGATGCCAGGCCCTCGAGGAGTCATCACGGTCAATGGAAACACCGAACGCTCTCTCCGAACGAAGGAGCATACGGCGGCTATCGCAGCGGAAGTACAAAGCAGCCTCTCAAGGCAATTCTCCAGTCCGGCCATTAAACGTATGGACACCATCAAGCACGCCCGGAGTAACCTACAACAAGACCGCCTGGCACGTTCCGAGCAAGCGTAGCAATGCAGCCCCAACCCCAGCCCTCGCGAACTTGCGAAACCAGTGTTGCGCGTACATAACTACGCTCTGGAAATACCATGGGCACAGGGGGAGGGGCACCATGATGGCATGCCCAAAACGCGGCTTAAACCGCACTAGGGGCTGCCGATTTCTTAACTTTCTCTTATTTTTAGGACTCCATTCTTCGGAAGGCTTGTCCGGCAGTACAATTGCCGCACAGATGATACAACCAGGGAAGCAGAAAGCTACGCCGCACTATGGAACTCTAAGGTGGTCTCTATAACGAGCAGTATACCTATTTCAAATACCATTCTGCAGCTCGCCCCTGGAAAGGACATGTTAAATAGTCCTATTTTTTGCTTATCGCACTATTTTTATCGTTCTGTTTTGATCGCAGCTTTTTTAAATAAACAATGCATAGCTTCCGTCTATTATTGCATTACTCTTTTTTACGAATATATGTTCATTAATGACATGTTGCACCCGTACACTTTGGTACAGCCAATACGCCAGGGGCTTAAGTACCCGACAATGCGGTGTGAGAAGTCCGAACACTTTCACAAGTGCGGCACCCCGAACTTATAGCATTATATGCATCGACTCTGAATGATGTCTTGGGTCAATAGTTGGGTTTGCCCGGCTCCTATGTTTTGGTACCTTACGTTCCGTTATATCGGCTAAGGTAGCACTAGGAGAACTACTGCGATTGTGCCCCAGTTGAGCTGGGCCAAGAACCTCAGTAGAGAAAGCTAAAACTGACCGTCATGATGAGGCGAGAGTTGGTCACTGTTCGAGAGGTTTTCGAGTCCCTAAAGACTTATGCCGCTTAGAGCAAGGAGTCGGCTTTATCCGGCCTAGGCATGTATAGCTCCCCGAACTCAGTCTTCCGAACACTAGGGGCTTCGCTGAAATTTAAAATTATAGAATTCTATGGCTAAGTGAGAGTGTTCAAGCATTATAGTCCGATTGCCTTGTTCGTTGTGTTGAGCGCCTCCCTCAAATGACCCAAGAATGGGAAAACGAGCGCTCATGTTTATCCCAAACACCCTAGCACTCGCGGCATGGGGGCAGAAGCTAACGACTCGCCATCTCTCAAATTTGATAAACGGCTGCACAGAAGGTAATATTTTAAATTCAAAAGCGTTGCTTAGCGCATATGAACAAGTTTTCAGCGTACAGGATCACAAATGCGAGTTTACTCAAAAATTACATCTTTGGAGCATTCATCCGCTATAAGGAGGGCACCCTTCAGGACGCCCTCATAATATGCTTCCGGGACGCGATGCTCTGTGCCCGGTGGCGGCCCGTCCTTCACCAGCTTCTCCGCATCCATCTTGCCCCAGTGCACTTTAGCACGGGCAAGTGCCCTACGGGCACCTTCGATGCAGAAGGAGCGCTTGATTACTTCAAGCCGTGGACAGGCATCCACCAGCCGCCTCACCAGCCCGAAGTAGCTCCCAGGCAGAGCCTCTCTAGGCCAAAGCCGAACTACGAGGCCCTTTATGGCCTGTTCAGCCACCTTATGGAGCTCGACCATTTGCTTCAGCTGGTCGCTCAAAGGCACCTCGTGTCTGGCCTCAGCATACTGAGACCAGAACACCTTCTCCATCGAGCTCCCCTCCTCAGCTCGGTAGTAGGCGGCGGCATCAGACGCACTGCGGGGCAAATCTGCGAATGCTCCTGGAGAGCTCCGGACTCGGGTAAGTAACAAGTAATTCACTGTCACGTGCTTGCTTTGCATAATGAATGCCTTACCCGCCGCTATCTTCTTAATCGCTTCAATTTCTTGGAGGGCTTTCTGGGCTTCGGCCTTGGCAGACTTCGCGCTTCTGAGGGCTGCCGCAAGCTCGGACGCTTGCGTCTTTGACTCAAGCTCCAAACTCTCGTGTTTTTTCACGAGAGCCTGGAGCTCTTTCTGCACCTCCTCCACCCGCGCCTCCTGCTTCCCTCTCTCTGTGCGCTCTGCGACCGCTCTATTTTTGGCCTCGGACAGCGCTTGCTTAAGGGTTGCCACCTCGGTCGTGGCCCCTACAATAGCACGTTGATCCTGTCATTTTTTGCAACCACATCTTCTCTATATACTTGTGCAAGGCATGGCCGAGCTCGTTCTCGGACCATGCAAGGTTTTTCTTCAGTGTATCCACCTCCGCAGTCAGTGTGGCGGAGGCCAGCAGTGAAGCCTGCATACGCATATTGACTTGATTATGTTAGACTCCTGCGAATGTTATTAGATCCTCTATTCAGCTTTTCTTTCCAAACGTCGAACAGAGCATCAGGGGCTACTGTCTATGCAGTAATATTTTTACATATTCTTCACTTACCTCAAAGCCTGTTAGAAGGCTGGCACAGGCTTTAGTTAGTCTGCTCTTAGCGGACTGAACCCTCTGGATCACCGCACTCATAATAGTGCGGTGCTCCTCGTCGATGGAGGCGCCTTTAAGCACCTCCATCAAATTGTCCGGTGCCTCCGGTTGGACGGAGGTCACCAGATCGGTAGGCTTACTCCCCTTGGAAGGAGGCTGCCTACCGGAGTCCGGAACCGTTGAAGGTTCCGGCGCGGTGTCCGGCTCAAGGCCGGACTCAGGGCCCTTGGGGGTTTTATCCCCTTTGCGCCTGGAGTCCGGGAGGTCGCCTTGCGGCGCCTCTAGGACCACCTCCTCCTTGCTTGGAACCTGTTGGGACAGCACCTCGGCCTCGTCCGTAGGGTGGGGGAGGCAGCGGGCGGAAGTGAATTCAAGTCCGACGAATCCAGGGAGCCGCTCGACGACTCGTCGAGCCCGGCCTTGGGCGGACTGCATAGTCATATTCGGCGTAAGGAGAAGCTGTGCAAGAAAGGAACACTATGAATTGCTCTAGTGTCTGAATACTTACGATCTCACCAGGGGCTTAGCCCTGTGCGGCCACTCCTCTTCACCGTTGTCGGTGTTGGTGGAGTAGTCCGGAGGAGGGGTCTTCCCCTTCTTGGACCCTTCGGCCTCCCTAGTTGGGACGGCCTTCCTTTTCTTCCCTCCCCCCGCTGGAGGGGGAGAGGTCTCTTCTTCCTCCTCCTCTTCTTCACGGGAGGAGTGCGCCCTGGAGTCGTCGGATGATGAATCCGACACCTCCTGGCGCCGGGCACTCTTTCGAGTCCCCGTGGCCTTCTTCTTGGCCTTCTTCTCCGGCACAACATAGGGTGCCGGAGCCAGCAGCTTCGCCAAGCGTGCATCCGCTGGGCCTTCGGGCAAAGGAGCCAGACAGTTGATCTGTCCGGACGTCTCCTGACAATCCTGTCAAAGGTAAGGGAGCTTAGATCCTGCATGGAGTCAAACTATGAAAAACTAATACCCTGTAAAAGGTAAAGACAGCCTAAGGCATGAGCGTGACGGTGCGTGCTGAATCTGCGATCCTTAGTAGCGGATGCGGGGGCCTCGGCGCCCTTGAAAAGCACCTTCCAGGCATCTTCGTACGTCATGTCGAGGAGCCTGCTCAGAGTTCGGTGCTACATCGGGTCGAACTCCCACAAGTTGAAGGCCCGTTGTTAACACGGGAGGATCCGTCGGATGAGCATAACCTGGACTACGTTGACAAGTTTGAGCTTCTTGTCTACCAGGGTTTGGACGCATGTTTGGAGTTCGGTCAGCTATCCTTCTTTACCCCACGACAGGCCCGTCTCTTTCCAGGAGGTGAGCAGCATAGGGGGTCCAGATCGGAACTCGGGGGCTGCTACCCATTCAGGGTCGCGTGGCTCGATGATGTAAAACCACCCCGATTGCCACCCCTTTAGGGACTCCACGAAGGAGCCCTCGAGCCATAGGACGTTTGGCATCTTGCCCACCATGGCGCCTCCGCACTCCGCCTGGGTGCCGCGCACCACCTTCGACTTGACATTGAAAGTCTTGAGCCATAGGCCGAATGGGGGTGGATGCAGAAGAAAGCCTCGCACACGACGATAAACGCCGCGATATTGAGGACAAAGTTCAGGGCCAGATCCTGGAAATCCAGGCCATAGTAGAACATGAGCCCCCGGGTAAATGGGTGGAGAGGGAAGCCCAGTCCGCGGAGGAAATGGGGGAGGAACACCACCCTCTCATGGGGCCTAGGGGTGGGGATGAGCTGCCCCTCTTCGGGAAGCCGGTGTGCAATGTCGTTAGACAAGTATCCGGCCTTCCTCAGTTTTTTGATGTGTCCCTCCGTGACGGAGGAGACCATCCACTTGCCTCCCGCTCCGGACATGGCTGGAGAAGGTTGAGGTGGGGTGTGTGGACTTGGGCGTTGGAGCTTGAGTGCGCGGAAATGGATAGGCAAAGTAGGAAGAAGGTGTGGATGAAAAGGTGGATCCTTATCCCCTTATATGGGTGGACGCGACTATGTGCCCCCACTAGCCTGGTAAAACTCGCTTATCTCCCAAGCGCCATAATCAATGGCGCGGTAGGGTTAACCACACCCGTATTGATGAGAATCCCAGAATAAGGGGACACGATCTCTTCTTTGACAAGACGTGCCAAGGGAATCACCTCGCTAAATGCGCTGAGGTGGGACAGTAAAACGATTCGAATAAAGACTTGGCCGTGGTGTGACGTCACACTACAGAATACATCAGCAGATTAGATTTGTGTAAATATTATTCTCTCTATGGCAATATGTGGAAACTTATTTTGCAGAGCCGGACACTACCTTTGTGTTCAAAATCTTCTATGAAGTACTTGGAGGAGGAACCCGCCTTGCAATGCCTAAGACAATCTGCGTGCCGGACTCATCGTCATTGAAGCCTGGTTCAGGGGCTACTGAGGGAGTCCCGGATTAGGGGGTGTCCGGATAGCCAGACTATACCTTCGGCCGGACTCCTGGACTATGAAGATACAAGATTGAAGACTTCGTCCCGTGTCCGGAATGGACTTTCCTTGGCATGGAAGGCAAGCTTGGCGATACGGATATGTAGATCTCCTACCATTGTAACCGACTCTGTGTAACCCTAGCCCTCTCCGGGGTCTATATAAACCGGAGGGTTTTAGTCCATAGGACGAACAACAATCATACCATAGGCTAGCTTCTAGGGTTTAGCCTCTCTGATCTCGTGGTAGATCTACTCTTGTACTACCCATATCATCAATATTAATCAAGCAGGACGTAGGGTTTTACCTCCATCAAGAGGGCCCGAACCTGGGTAAAACATCATGTCCCCTGCCTCCTGTTACCATTCGCCTAGACGCACAGTTCAGGAACCCCTACCCGAGATCCTCCTGTTTTGACACCGACAACAAGCGTTACAGGACAAAATGTACTGACAAGAGCAATGGGCTACACTTCTGCACTGGCATTATCTGTGCATTCTACTTGTTGGTAAGATTAAATATAGATCTGATCTTTTTTAGTAAATGGTGGGCGTGGGTGATAAGATGCAGAATGCTACAAAATGAACCAATCCCTCTTCCCATAATACAAGAGTGTTTTGAACACTGGTGTACTATACAAAACATTCTTATATTATGGGATGGAGGGAGTAGCTATTAATATAAGTACAGTGATAGACCATGTTCAGTCCTTACAAGAGGACTGCAGAGCTAAACCTCTTCAAAAGCATTGGGTTGATTCTAAATTTACGTAAGAGTCCATACGGATCTTATAATGTCCACCAAATGGACGATTACGAGGCTAACATGTGCAGTGATGCTACATAATCAAACAGCTATGAAAGTAAGTATGGTCATACAGGGCAAGAGGTACTCACAAGAGCAATGCAGTGTGCAGTATAGTTGCGAGATTCTGTGGTCCCTTGAGAACGAATGTTCTTCTGCTAACAGTTTTCATACAAGTGAGACATTAAGGCAAATGCAGAAATGTAGTTCAAATTGTGATGTGATATCATAGACAGTACCTTACGCTACAGCCGAGACCAATGTGTAACACGATTATTCCAGTCACCGTCGGATAAATGTAGCACCAGAGACTTTACAGAAATTTCGTTCAGAGGCTTGCCATCGAAGTGCGCTCACCTCAGGTAGGAACGATACTTCATCAACGAGTGCTTGAAAAGCGCAACCAACCCTTGCTCGTAATCACAATCCAGTTTGCGCCTCGCCTATTTAAAAGAATGAAATCTTGTGTCTTCTGTCAGCAGAAACATATGCAGTAATGACCATGAATAACATTAGTACATTACTTACGCGTAAGTTGCGGAGGAAGACTGGAAATTGTTCTGTGTCTGTGGTATAATCTTTCCATGAAGGAAAGATGCGCACAAAGTTCCTGACAACAACATAACCTTCGTCTTCTAATCTGGGAAGAAATGGAACATGGGTCCTATTTGCTGCAATTGGGGCTCTCTCTGGTTCGAAAAGGGATTTGGCAACTGGATTTGGTGTACTCTTTGCTAGAATGGGGGTTTTACGTCGTACAGTTGGTGCTATGTCAACTAGCATAATCATACTGTTTGCTGCAGTTGGGGTCTGCTGAGTTGGGGCATCAGAAATGACCAGTGTAGTAGGGCTAGAGTCTGCTAGAGTTGGGGTATTTTGTGGGTCAGGTGATATTGCAACTACACCTAATGGGCTATTTGATTTATTAGGTGCCACTACCTTTTCCAAATACTTTTCTTGTGCTCCTCCACGATCAGCAATCGCCCTCTTCCTTTTGAACGTCTGATACACAAGAACAGCATTTGAATGGATAAATATGGTATGATGACAGATGGAATATGTACTGAAAATGGATAGGCAGGGCGTATTCACATACACGATGTGTAAACTAAGCTAATGGTAGTTCAACAAAGTAGAAGCAACGCAAAGCATCAGTTGCAAGATATGTGCGAGCAATGTAACCTTGGAAAGTTAGAGCAAGTACATTGATGGGTGAATAAGATAGGGCATCTTCCTCTGACTCCTCCACTAGGGAGCTACATTGACTTAGGTCTCCCTCTAGCTCAGAATTACTTTTAGGATCATATTCTGAGCATGAATCTGTAGGTGGAGAGTGTTTGCATTGCATTGCATCCAGACTTGATTTCAGTCCCTTAATGCCAAGTTTGACAGCCATGGCATTGTTCTGCTTTATTCTTTTCATGTGCGCAAGCTCATAATCATTATGATGCTGTTCAGAATCTGAGATTCATGAAAACATAAAAAGTAGTCAGATTATCTATGGAATGCATTGCGGTTTCAACTCGAAGAGTGTCTCCCTATAAACCCCCTGCATATGCAAAGTTCACCTCCCCAACCGTGCTGACCAGACCACACACAGAGATACACACCCGAGCGGCGAACATGCATTTTCGAAACTAATTTAGAAACATTTAGCTAACCAATTAAACAACTCTGTTTTAATAATATCATATTCGTATTTGAACAACTAAGCTTGTTTAGCTTGATGGGTGGAGCAGTGTTATTATGACACGAAGCATGTATTCTGATCGTATAGCGATCATAAAAGGGGGAAACTCTAAGCATATATTTTTTAGCAAAAGAGGGTTTCCCCTCTGATTTCTATTAAAGAAACCATGACGGAACCAACATGATCAATTAAACCCTAAGCATGATCAATTAAACCGTATTATGGCTGTGCCATGGCAGATTTGAAGCTGCAAACCAGAGAAATGATATTTAGCATCCATTGTTTGCTTCGAACTAAGAACTAAATTCTAAGAGCTGAAAAGAAAGGAGAGTAACCAAGTTAAGATCTATTTTCTGGTTGAGATCAAAAAGTTGAGCAGATATGAAGTACCACCTCTTTTGCGGCGCCGTGTAGGCATCGGGGGTGCGATGGCTGTCGGTGGCACATTGAAGCAGATCTGCGACGGTAGACGGGTGCATCGGGGGATAAGTCTCGTTGCGGTGGAAGAGAAGGTCGTGTGAGCGGCCCCGGCAAAGAGGACGACGACGCCGATGAAGCAAGAGGACGCGATGCAAGGCTATTGGTCCGTCGCCGTGGATGAGAAACGTCCATCTCTAGCGGTGGACGACGCGGTCTTGGTAGGCGCTCCGGCATGGTGGAGGATGGTGGCGATGGATGTGGTGGAGGACGGCAGCGATGGATGGGGTGACGGACGGAGGCTGGTGTGGGAATGGGGTGTTCTAGCGCGGACGGTGTATGAATGGGAAAATGGAGGGAGAGGTACGGGGAACCATGTTTTTGGGACGCGCCTGTCTAAAATATGGGAAAGTTACGAACTTATCCCCCATTTCAAATTTGGACGTCTCGTCGGTTGGGGATAGGACGGTAATCTCGCATCTCCCAAATATTTGCCGGTAACTATTTCAGGCGAGGAGAGGGTGTTTTGCCGCCCACGGTTGGCGCCCATGGTGTATGAACGGGGCTGACAGGTAGGGCGGTTGTGTCACGTCTGATGGAAGTTACACATCTGCCCCTATTTAAAATATTATCCTGCATCTATTTCGGACGAGGAGAGAGTGTTTTGCCTCCCACCGTGTATGAATGGGGAATGGAGGGAGAAACAGAGGTCTTTCGGACGATCTTGAATCAAATGAGTTTTTCCGCCCATGTTTGACGCCCACCGTGTCGGAATGGGTTCAGAGGCAGTTGTGTCACGTCTAATTGAAGTTACTAACCTACCCCTATTTAGAGCAGTGGAAATCGGGCCGATGGATTGTCCGTGTAATGGGTAGACAGTAATTTCCATCTCCCAAACACTTGGTTTCGGGCAGCCGATGTGGGAGTGGACATTTTGCTGTTTCTTTCGAATTTTGGGACAATAAGCATCCATGTTTACCCTGGCAACTAAATTTGAATCCATTTTGTATTCCTATATGAATCTTTATAAATCATTCTATGTGTTTTTATATATCTTCAAAAGGACGACAAAGATGTATTCCACTGTCATATATGAATATGGTTTACAAATGCCGATACTCAAATTCAGAAACTAGAATCCAGTTTAAGGTGAATTCGAATATTTGGAACACTTCATGTCCAACTCAAATGTCACACGCAGCATAATGTCTACTCCCATTTAGATATGTACACAAGCGATGTATCAAGATTCAAATACCAAGTCAATCAACCAAGAATGGACGGAACTAACAGACATATAAACACTTATAGAGTATATGGATCAATAATGTCAACTAACATACATAAGCCAGGCCGCTGTACTTTTTTTTGGCTACAACGACATCCTTTTTTTAGCCAGCATCTTGGCCCTTTCCGATGCGTGCCACTTATGGTCCATCTATACTACTATTGTTGAATGCACATTCAGCCCGATTGGCATATTTGTAGGTCTGGCACAGCAATCCAAATGAAATGTCTCCGAGTCTTATCAATTAATACAGACTTGTGCTCAAATAAAATTACAAACAAAAAACAAAAATAATAATTATTACATGATCTCTAAAACAAATGGTTTGATTGATTACATGAACAGACAACACAAAGGTATTCAACTATGGAAAGAACATTTCACCTATGATTTACCAAGTAGGAATTTAATTTCCTTTTTTCCTTCAGGACCTTAACAATCTGGTCAGTCTCAGCTTGCTTCGTTTTGAAATCCACCAAATATTTAATGGTTGTCTTGAGTACTGCTTGTGATTCTGCTGTTTGCTTCCTCAACATGTCAACTTCATCTCTAAGTGCAGAAGCAGAATCTCTTTCTACCACTAGTTTAGCCTCTAGAGCATCAGCAGTTGGCAATTCATAATGCACGATTGGGCCGGTGCCACTGCTGTGGGATGATGCAACGTCCATCGGGACCTCGCTCTTTGATCTTAGGCTAACCTGTTTTGCCATTAAAGTTCCGATTGGATTCAGAAAAGTTGAAGTTAGCAAAACATCTTAACTGGGAGTTATAACAGCAAACCAGTTAAACAAATAAGGAATTAAAGAGTTTCAATTGGATGCTGAAAAGTAGTTATTAACATCATTGTAACCCGATGTTGCAACAGCAAAGCAGTTAAACAAACAAGTAGATATTTAAGTTAAGGCAAACAGATAATTCTTAACAGTAAGTATCAAACACATAGAAAGGCGCAGTCTACAATATGATTAACAGGTTGTGCCATTATGTAATCAGTAGCAAACTAAATTAAGCCAAGCAACGTAATTGAAATTTTTTGCAATAAGTGGCTAACTAAAATTCCAAGAAGCAGGTAACTGAACTTACGCTAGTTCTTTGTACAGGCGCACTGCAACTTCTTTTTCGCTTACAAGGTTGTACGAAGGAGTCCATGGCATCAATTTCTTGGATGCGCAGTCCCAATACTTCTGTCATCCCACACTGCATGGGTAAGTCGAATGGTTAATCTGGTAAGATGGTGCGTCCTTATTATGTTATATGAGGACGTGTAGTTAGAATAGTTGTAGCCAAACACATCACACTGGCTTTTACTGTATATTTCATGTGGTTACTTTGGGCATATCGAGATCTAAGCAATCTACAATAGGATGAAAAGACTGGCATTCTTCACATTATTGGCGAACTCAGTTCATAGAAACAAGCAATTCAACCATTCTATGGGTAAATCAAAAGCACCACTGGAATATTTTTCACTATCCAATCATACACGCAAAAAGGGG
The DNA here is from genome assembly GCF_002162155.2 of Triticum dicoccoides. Classification (NCBI taxonomy): domain Eukaryota; kingdom Viridiplantae; phylum Streptophyta; class Magnoliopsida; order Poales; family Poaceae; genus Triticum; species Triticum dicoccoides. The sequence continues at coordinate 172,731,338 of NC_041390.1, read as the reverse complement.
CGACGCCACCATAGGGGCTGGTATGGGTGGCCGCCTCAGGTGGCTGGAAAGTGTGCACCTAGTTTGAGTCGTCCAGGTTGGCCCATGCTAGTTTTGTTCGTCCCAACACACGAGTAGGCAATGTAAAAAATGAAGAAAAATGTTTCAATTTGGATGGGCTAATAACATAAGTGCAAGGCAGGCCCTATAGCAGGCTCGTAGCCCAAACGAGCGCCTCCCATATCGATCGACAGTAGGAAAAATCCCAAATTCATTCGCTCCAGCCTCAATTCTGGTTCGCTCCTAACCTAGCCACCGCTGGACAGACCAACATAGCACTTCCTTGCGCCCTCGTTGGAGGGCGGTCGCCGGGCTTCAAGTGAACGTAAGGACAAGAAGATGAAGATCCAACCCTGGGTATAGCCTGCGTGGGAGGCAGCGGCGGCAGCACGGGCATGGCATCGAGCTTGCACAAACGGACAGTCGCAGCTTGCAAGAGTAGCATGCACAACGAGCAGGTACATCAAATCCCTGGTTATATCTAGTTCAACTCTTCAATTTCTGGCCAACAGTTAAACCTGACGGTGTTGTAAAACTGCTTGTATGTAGTGAATCTATGAGAAAATGAAACCAATTTCTACTTATTTTATAACTCCCCCAATTAATACTGAACTGACTAAACCTGATGTATCTAATCAAGTTTCCGGTGCAAACATACAAGCTCATGTTGTTCTTGAGCTTGAAGTGTCTAATGAACAGACTACTAATGAAGGATTTGATGCAAACATTTTACATGCTCTTGGTGATGAACATATAGTGTCTAATGAGGGATCTAATGCAAGCATTTTGCAAGCTCATTGAAGGATTTAGTGTCTAATGATGATCTACTATGTTGAGAGAGACAGAGATTTGTCGGCATTGATGACAAGAAAATTATAGTGCATTTTCATAGCTAGAGGAAACATCGAGGCCATCTACCAGAAAGTCCCCGTATCATGACAACATAGCATAAATACTTGGCATACTTGTGCAGGATAGATATTGGCATACTTGTGCAGGATAGATATATTGATATGCAGTTTGCGCACTGGTTATACGTGCAATTACACTTCGATATTTTCAGCCAGAGAACGAATAATTCAAGCAGGTATGGACCATGTTTATAGTCCTTGTACACCATGTTGCATTTTGTGTTTTTTGGTGCTTGCATCATTTAGTGTTTATTATCTGAACTACTTTGGATCATTAGCTGGTTTTCAAAGTGCATGTAGCTTCACATTTCTCAAGTTATGTTGATTTTCGGAGTGCAAGTGCCTTCGTATTTTTTAAGTTAAATGTTCGCCCCTGGTAACTTGAAATCGTGGATCAGCCACTGCACACAAATCATACACGAATGCCAGTACGAATTAAATGAAATGCAGGGACTTATGCTAGCTCGTTGTACAGGCTCACTTCAGCTCTGCTTGCGCTTGGGATGTTCCATGTACAAGTCCATGTTACCACTTGCTTGGATGTGCAGGCCTTGTGCTCCTTGCATCCCCCTCTGCATTTTTGACATGGCGAATGGTTGATCTAATAAGAGGAATCGACCTTGATGTTGTACCAGACGACTGATACTTACAAGGTTATATGGGTGTGCAGGATGTGTACCAGATGCCGTAGCGCCGTCATGCTTCGCTAAAATATGGATTTGCTTGTTTCAGATGATATCTCCAGAAGAAATAAGAGTTAAGGTCAGAGTTGCATAGGCGTGTAAGCTAAGAGAGCAGTGAAAGGATATCCAAACATCGCCGGAATAGTGCACAATGGAGTGATGTGTGGATACCTAGTTCGGGCCGGCGTTTGGGCATGCTCGCCTAGCTAGAGTGTGGGTCACTTTAGAGCCGTTGAGGGTGATGCGCTGGCATTGGCTGGCCGCGCACAGATGCAGGTCTTCAGTGGCAGCGGAGCGCTATGATGCGGTGGACGAGACCGTTGGTGAAGCCCCAACGGCCTCGGGGGGCGGAGGTGCGACAATGTGCTCGGTGAAGTAGCCCCGGTGAGCTGGGAGACGGTGTCGGTGAAGCGCACTTGATGCAGTGGAACTCGGTGTCTGTGAGGCATGTCGGTTGCAGCGGCCGACGTTGTCGGTGGACCATTCGGTGCGGTGGACCATTCGGTGCGGTGGACGAGGGCGTAGATGAGGTAGCTCCGATGCGGTGGTGAAGCGCGACCGTCGTCTTCGTCGTCGTCGTCCGGCACAGAGGTGGGGAACGGTGGGGAAAGAGACGAGACGAGGGGCGATTCGAGGGTTGGCGGCGAATTAGGGATTTGAGCAATCTGGGCGCGGAAGGGGACGGTGGAGAAGAGAGATTTTTCAGGGCTGGAATTGGGGCCGCCAGATATTTCAATCCGAAACGTGGAAGCGCGAACTTATATTGTCATCGTCCTTTT